>NC_056744.1:6993819-7115675 GCF_019279795.1 Protopterus annectens
GGGAACTTCGGCTGGTTATTGTTTTTCTTGGGACCGTCGTGTCTGTGTGTGTGTGTATGGGTCTACTTCTAAAACCCGACTCCCAGAATATAAACTTTCACATTGTCGAAACCACAATCACGAAACTGCGGAACCTCGAACATAGTCTGTTTTACTATGGTAAGTAAACACTTGGCCAAATGCAAATGAAACTCCCGTCGAGGTAAGTAAAAACCCACCTAGGTGGAGGGCTACATCCCCCTCCCAAGTAAATATACCAACTCCAGGATACCACTACAGTGGAGAAAGTTTTCTGCCAGATTTCTGCCTGTTGGACAAAGAGTTTACTTATCCTAGTAAACTGCTGATGTTCGAGGTTTCATGATTGTGGTCTCTGAATTGTGAAAGTTGATCTTCTGGAAGTCTGGTATTAGAAGTAGTCCTAATTTTTATATAATGTGTGTGTGTGTGTGTGTGTGTGTGTGTGTGTGTGTGTGTGTGTGTGTGTGTGTGTGTGTAATATACATACAGGCACACACGCGTATATACTTGAGTGAGTGTGTGTCTACTTCAAAATCCTGATGCAGAAAATATTGATGTTTAAAGTTCTGAGATGAAAATAATGAGACTGAGGAAACTCGAATGTCGGATTTTTACAAGAGTAAGTATACACTTGGCCAACATGCCCTTTTCTCCACTGTAGTGTGATCCTGGAGTTTGTATATATAGTTGGGGGGGTGATGCACCCACCTCGGTGGGTTTACTTACTTCTGTGTAGTTTTGTTACAATATAATTAAGAAATTCTTATAGGTTCATAGGTTAGTACTAAGCTAACTGCCCTTGTGAGCCATTTTAAGCCTAGCCAATTATCCCCTGTGAGACTCAAACCCTGCACCTTGTGAACTGTGAAACTTTGCGTGACACATTGAAAGAATTTTTCATTCGGTCGTGCCCCTTTTTACTCCAAGTATGATATTGCTGTACCTCACAGACAGGGAAATTCACTCGGGTGAAGCAATTTCAAACTTGCTATGTATTCCTCTTACACCTTTAATGGTTAGTTTTGACATTTAGCTTTTAGCTTGATCTTTCTTGTAACACAAACAAAACACTACACCACGCAAACACAAATACACCTACCAGCCGACACTACAAAAAAACAAACCAACAAACACACACAAACCGTCTTGCTAAAAGCAGGAGAGCAAGTACCCCTGCACCTCCCATGTGGGGGGCTGCACCCCCCCCCCCCTACTTGTATATACTAACTCCGAGGTTGCACTAAACGAGAAGACACACACACACACACACTTACAGATGAGGACAAGTCCAATAGGATAGAGGGATTAAGCCCTTCCTACTTCTCAGCCATTCTGGGTTCAACTAGTGACACAGGCAACTGATGGTTGTTGCAGGGAAGATGCATGTCTAACCTAAGGATAGGGAAATGTCCTCTGAGTTGACGGCACTTGCTGCTCCGGTGCAGAGCATTCGAGGTGTCTTGGGTCATAGAAAACAGGAGTCAGTTCAGGGAGGGGTATGCATTGTGGCTTTTCTAGCAAATGACCATAGTTGCTGTCTTGCAAGTGAAGGAGCTTGCATTTTTGGACATTAGAGGAGCCTTGTCGGGCTCTGTGGTGATGCAGATCACCACTAGGGGACGGGGTTAGAGATTTACCATAAAAATGTTTTCCTTGCTGGGATGCTAGCAGTACTAACATTCGTAATGTCTGCTGTTGTTATTGCCCCCCCCCCCCATACAGGTTGCCTGAATCTTAGGATGATCCTCTTAACTAGGGAACGAATGGGCCTGTACATCACTGGGGAGGTTTGATGGGCAGGGGTAGGGTGGAAAGGATACAAAAAAAAAATTGCACAATAGAATTTGCTTACCTTTGTAAGAGCAATGGGTGGTGCTAGTTATAGGTAGTGCAGAAGAGATAATGGGATGGTTTTGGGAGAAGCAGTAGACTAAGGTGTAAGTAGTTATACTGGTTGGAGACAAGGCAGTATTCAAGTAGATTGTGGAGTTGTCATATATCTGGGAGGCTGGGGGATAGAATTCCGTTCTGTTGGAGTAACCTTGCAGAATGTCTGTCTTTAAGAATTCTGAGAGAATATCGATGGACCTTTTTGTGTGTTGGGTAACCTGGACAGTTAGACGATAAAGACTGTTTTTTTGTCATTTTACAAGTTTGTAGGGGATGGAAATCAAGGTATAGAAGTTAGTGTAGAGGCATAAAGGAATGTAACGTTGAGGACATTAATGTAGAAACTGTCAGTGGTGCATACATGTATGTGAAGGAAGAATGAACCAGAAACATTTTTTTTTGAGCTTTTTGTAATTTGTTTGTACTTTGTCTATTTAACAGGGTTACAGAAAGAGGTGAAAGGGTGAATGCACTCCATAGACATAAGTATGGATTTTGCTGTGGGCACACCTAGAGTCTGGAATGAGTTGACTTGCGGATTTCTAACTGTCAAGAGTTTAGCGAGGACTTTAGGGACAGTTGCTTTGATGTCTAATTGGAAGGTTAAAGATGAATCCAAGTTTATGCCTATCTAGGCATAAAGTTGTTTCCTCATAAATCACAAAGATGGAGGGGCAGACTTGAAGTTAAAACTTTATGGAGTCCTGAAAAGCAAGGTCTGTGTTTTGGTTGCAGTTGGAAATAATATACTGTTGTGTAGCTAGAGAGAAAGGTTGATAGAGTTTCTGTAAAGAGCGAGTAAAAAATTCTGAATACATTATTACCTTTGCCTTTTTAAAGTTGATTGAGCTTGGCTTAAAGTATATTTTTTATGTGAAGGAAGTAGGAGGGAAGATTTATAAGGGGAAAGGAATGCGTTTCAGTTTGGCACCGTGGGGCACTCCAGGAGTGTGAGGGTGGTGGATTCTGAGAAGGTGAATCCATAATGTACAGTGTGTGCAGTTGTGTAGGTGACATTTGAACTTTGCAAGAGTGAAATGTGAGAAGTCCAGCTGTACTCTTTTGGGGAGAAGTTGGTTGTGTCTGCCATGTCGAAGGTATGTTTCAAAACAATAAATGTAGCATCAGGGAGAATGCCTTTATCATGGCAATGGCATGTGAAACCTTGGTGAAAATGGTAAAACTGTTGTAGTAGTTTAGCTGTCTCACTCTGTGTCAGTAGACATTAGTTTTAAAGTGTTGGGACCCATGGCAGCTGCTGCTGTTATGGGGGAACATATAGTACATAAGAGTGCTACAGTGGATGGTCGTGGTCCAGTGGTCAAAGCAAAGATTCTTCTTTTTTTTTGTCCTCACCAGTAGATACTTGGTATTTGCTGGTCCCATGCTTAGGGGTGGTTGGATCCCTTCAATTTTGTGACTATGAATCCCTTCTCCATTGCATTCATCTTGGGCATCATTCACCACAGAGTTTCTTCTCTTGAATGGAGTGAGATACTACAGTGGTCATACTGTTTAAAGGTGCTTGGTCACATCAGGAGTCTTGTGTCCATAGCAGCATTTAGAAGTGATCCAGGCTACGTACCATGGAGGGATAAAACCCTAACTGTGATAGTGGCTGAGGTGCTGGAATTTTTTTTTTTTTTTTTTTTTGGGGGGGGGGGGCTTGCCTACATTAAAAATGCATGCATTTGACCATAAACTGTACAGCAGTGAGTATGTGTTTTGAAAGTTTGTGTACTCAGGCTGTTGGGAATTTTTACTAGAAAATTATGATCCAAAGCAAGTGGTGTCAAGGAGACAAGTGGATTTGTTGGCTGACTCCAAGTGTCTTGGTGAAGACAGAAACAGCTGGCAAAAGACCATAGATCAAATGGTCTCAGTCCACTGTCAGCAGTAATACTCTAATGCAGGCACGAAAGCAGCAGCTTACAGAATGGAGCAGACTTTATGCACAGCAAGGAAGTGAGATATAGCTGTTATTCCACCAAGTAGTGTTTGGAATTTGAGAAAGTAAAACCACTGACCTCTCTCTAAACCAGTACAACTGATTTTTTTTTGGAGGGGGGACTTCTGGGTAGGAAAGGGATGTCTCACTCTACTGGTTTTCAGCACCATAATGAAATAGTGTGCAAAGACTGGTTCAGAGGCAAAATCAAGATGATCCTTTACTGTGGTCAGCTTTCTCAGCTAAAAGCCCACTTGCCCATAAAGTCAAAAGGAAAGGCCTGAAACTCCAAGATCCTTCCCTTACTACGGCAGTGGACTAGTAGTTTAGACCAAATATTAATTCCTGTGTGTTCGAATCCATGGGACAGTGGCAGGGAGTCCTGTCTGTCAAACATGAAGTTAGTGTCTTGTAGGTGACAGGTGTTTCAATGGGAGCAAGAGAAATATTTCAATTATGGTCCTCCATTAAGTACTACATGCAGACAACTGTTCAAGAATATTTACAGAGCAATCAAAAGCCAAGCACACACATGCTAACTTTGTGACTCAGGGGAAAAGCTATGACAATGATCTAGATGTTCAAGAGTTTGTATAGTGGTTCAGGTGCTGGAAGAGCAGAGAAGGGTAGGGGTGTATGTGAGTGACTTATGATGGCTCCCCCATCTTGGGGGTAAGATGTTGTCATAGTACTAGATAAGTTATCCTGCCTTTCTGTGAGTAGAGACTTGCAGGATCCTAGTGGCCACAGGACCGGGAGTTGTGAGCTTATTGAGGCCACAGGACCAAGGGCATGGTTTTATTGATTCCATGTTGTTGGTAGATTTGCAGGTGTGAGATGTGGGAACAGTCTCGTATGTAGATAAAGACATTGGACACATTTGTGTTGATGCAGGTGCAGACTTCAGCTAAAACTGGCAGAATTAAGGCATAGACAAATGTCTTCATTGCCAGGAAGATGGCATGGGTAGAAACATTACCATGGATTCCTGTGGAATGACCCCCTCTGTAGTTACAGACCCAGTGGAACTCGGTACATAGGAAGAAAGGTTGGTGATGAGGACTGTTTTATTTGGGTAATTGCCTTTCATATCTGCATACCTCCGGAGTCTTTGCAAGTCACTCCAACATCATAGTAGTTAACCGGTTCATCAGAAGTACAGGGATTTGAACCTACTAATGAGATGAAGCCAGTGATGTCTGGCAGCAGGCTGTCAAGTCTCATTGTGTTTTTATTTTTAATTTTTTTTATTGCCAGCCATGGTCACTGGGAGGACGCCTCTCTACAGAATAAACTCTACTGCTGCCAACTGACGTGTCATAGGTTGTGTCTGAGCTTTTCAGTCATCAGGAGGACTTTTCTTTGGTAGGACAAATCAGACTGCAGTGTCTTTACAGCCACACACAACAGATTGGGGCACAGCTTTTTTATATGATTCCTCCCTCTCAAGGAGAGAGTTATGCCATTGTTTATAATGTCTCTCTGGTCTCCTTTGCTCCCCTCCCCCATCTCCTCTAATGATGAGGATCATTTAAG
The DNA here is from genome assembly GCF_019279795.1 of Protopterus annectens. Lineage (NCBI taxonomy): Eukaryota > Metazoa > Chordata > Ceratodontiformes > Protopteridae > Protopterus > Protopterus annectens. Next base: position 6,999,215 of record NC_056744.1, read on the forward strand.
TTGTTACAGCCAGGTGATGACAGTAGGTGTTTCTGCAGTTATATCCTATTGACGTCTCTAGACATCAGATATTGCTTGTTCATATTTTCATTAATAATTTCAAAACCGTGCCACATGCAAAGTATTAAGATTTCATCTTAAAGCTTACACAATGGCAAGCACAACTGTGTTGATAGCTGACCTCTGTCTAGTGCAGGTAAAGTGATATTAACTGTTATTCATATTTATTTATATTGTCATAAATGTCATGCTTTTCCCAATATCTCAACAACTAAGTAGCACAGACAGAGCCTCATATGAAATCTCTTGGCTGGATGAATAAAATGCTACTAATAGTATGTGTGTAACTTGAGTAGTTGCATAAATACTGTAAGTTATTTACAAAATATTACAAACTTAATAGTTACTAAAGCTTAGGCTCTGCCCATTGCAAACTTCCAGAGCTCCGCCTCCATTGGAAGGATTGAGTTAAAAATCCAACTTCTGAGATGCATAGTCATTGTCATAGCCCCTTTTGGGCATAGCCAGAATTAATTCCCCTTGTCCATGTATTTACTTACTGGACTGGAAACTACTGTGTTTATGTCCCTTCAGGATGTTGCTGTGTCAGCTGTCAAGAAACCCTTCCCAAACCTTATTTCTTTTAAACTGAAAGAGCAGCTCTACTAGTAGGCTTTTTTGACCAGATAGTTGTTACAATCTCACTTTTTCAAAAGCCTTCCACTCAGAAAATCTACAAAAATAAACGGATCCACTTTTTATTGTGGGCATCTGATGAGGGATTCAAACTTTTCTGATTCCCTCTCCTTGGATTTCTTCATTACTTGTCCAAAATTATCATTACCAGTTTGTTCCTCCAACACTGTTCATTTAGCTCCAGTTTGCACCTGTGATTCAGGAATAGATTATTTGTCTTTCTTCCCTTAAAGTTAGCTAGGATGTTTTATGTAACATTCTTCCCATTAGCCCCCCCCCCCCCCCCAAAAAAAAAAATCCTGATCCTGGTTCCACTTTGTGAAATTTGTCATGCCAGAGAAGTTTGACACTTTCCCGCTGGGCAGAAAAAGAAATATGCATGCACTATTGTAACTGTTTAAATGTATATGTTTTAACAGAGAATACGTGAAGATAAGAGGTTAGTCACAATCCACATAACTTTGAAAATAGTTTTGAAATTAAATTATCTGGCTTATGCCACAGAGATTGCATTTTACAGTTATCAATGCAGCCAGAGACAAAAAGTCTGTACTAGAAAGCTTTTTATCTTTGGGGCAAACTGATTGTTACTGTGGAATGGTGGAGGTTTGAAATTGTTTTAAGAGTTCCAGGAGCTGCAGTAGCTCTCCGGGAGGGGATGTAGCTCAGTGGTAGAGTGTATGCTTTGCATGTTTGAGGGCTTGTGTTCAATCCCCAGCATCTCTAAAGCCTTTGACTTTGAAGGGGGTGGGAGGTTGGCACAATGCTTAAGGTGTTTACCTTACAGACACAAGGTGCAGGGTTTGATTCTCATATGAGGTAACTGGTTAGGCTTAAAATGGCCCACAAGGGCAGTTAGCCTAGTACTAACCTATAACCTATGGTTGGGAGGGTGGCCTAATGGTTAAGGTGTTTGCCTTGTAAACACAAGGTGCAGGGTTTGAGTCTCGCAAGGGATAATTGGCTAGGCTTAAAATGGCTCGCAAGGGCAGTTAGCTTAGTACTAATCTATGAATCTATAAATCTAAACCTATATATCCTGTGTGTGTATTATTAACACATAGGTGCTAAATCCTGACAGCTTCTAGCCAAGGGGGGGGGGGTAACATGGGAACCAGACGTCAGATGACCAGATGTATATGATGTCATTCTCTAATCCATCACTAAAAATAATATTTTAATACTATATGAGACTGAAGTCTCATTGCAGTCTATTTTTGGAACCTGACAGAGAATGACCCCTCACCTACTTCATCTTGCCTGCTCTAGTATGTAACCAGGGAATTGTAATTCTTTAGGTCAGCCAGGAAAATATAGTCAGATTAGTTAAGTACTGTTTTTCTGCATCTGTGTGAATCTATTCATCTGTGTTATTTTAATATTTCCTGTGATTGAAACTGTATGATATTTATTGTAAGAAGATATTTAGTATTTTCACATTCTTTTATTATTAAATATATTTAGACTTTTCATTGTGGCTGGTCCTTAAGAGATTATTTTTACCTTTGAGAATACTTGTATTTATTCAGTGACACCAAGGCTGCTCCTGAAAGCTTTGCTATTTGGATAACATTACCATTTGGATTAATATTAATTTCACTCAATTGGGTACCCTCGTGAATAACTGGCTTTGGAGTGCCTGGAGGTGGTGTAACTACCTTTATAGTCTGGGCAGAAGGGGGCATAGCTAGTACGTATGTGCCAGCCTTGTGTGTGTGTGTGTGTGTGTGTGTGTGTGTGTGTGTGTGTGTGTGTGTGTGTGTGTGTGTGTGTGTGTGTGTGACTCTAATCTTAGAATATGTGTGTGTCAACTGCTTGGAGCAGGGACATGAAGCACTGGTTTCACAGAGAGGGTGGTGGAGGACTTTGCTTGGACACTTGGCTGAGGATTCAACCCTACAGCTGTGCCAGTGGGGAGTCTTATTGGGGATCTAGAGAGAAAGAAACCAGCCCCCTGACTGAATGTGTTCCCTGTGTCTTCTTAAGGGAAATTGTGCTTGATCCAGAGAGCTGCATCTGGAAATACTGTGTGTATCTACTTTTGTTTCAAGTGAACAGCCCTCTCCAGTGTCATTGGTGAGGTTTTAGGCTCCTTGATTACTGGCCCAGAGTGGGGACGTCACATTCCCCCCCACCAGTTCATAATTGTATTCCACCAGGAGACTTTTCATGCTTGAAGCACCCTTTCTGAACCTTCTGCCTCTGTGGCCTTAAATAACCTAACCTTAGAAAACCCTATTAACTTTGGCCCAAAGGATTTTTCATTTACAGACTCTCTCTCTCTCAGACCTCTTCATAGATGAAAGTTATGCACTTAGCTTTGTGTGAAGTATGTCCAGCATGTTACATACCCTCCCTCCGTTCTTCTCCTTTGGCTTGTCTTGCGTGAAGCCTCCTTTTTTCCTCCTCTTTATATTTTTCATTAATATAACAAGCGATACCATAGAGGCTAGCATGTGTATTGCATGATGGGAATGGAGGGCTCCTGGCAGTTTGGGAAAAGTTGTAACTGATGAGTGTTTAATACTTGTGGCATCAGTCCCTTGGTTACTGAGGATGAATGACTTCCTTAAATATGTGTTACGATAGTAAGTACATAACTTTCACTTTTCAGTAAATTAATATTCTTGTTGTAATATAGACATCCGTATTTAAAATATATTCCAAATGCAGCTCCACATGTGGTCTGTATAAGAACAGTACAATACTCCTTTAGTACTAACCTAGATGGTCTTTCAAATGATTCATTATGCTTGTTACAGCAACTTTCTTGATTTCTTGTGTTGCTTTGGCTTACCTATTTTTTTTTCTGCTCTGATATAGAAATGCAGATGCCATTGCGGCGGTATGTTAATCTACTGCTTTGCTGATTCAAGGGTATGTGGAAATAGTCAAGGTTTGCAGTCTCAAAAACTTGTGGAGGGGGTCATCTATTTTCAGTTTTGCAGGTAGCGTCTTAACTTCTCTGTGTTGTTGAATGCATTATATGATCTAACATGGTAATGGAAAAGCTGAACTAGATGGTTAGGATTGAGACTGCAGGTCTTGGCTCAGCAATGAATTTTAATTATTTGCTTGCTGACGGGGAAAATCTGACTGATCCAAAAACTCCTTTTCGGTTGAGGTCTGGGAAGAAAAACTCCACAAAAGTTCAATCCGGTACAAGAACAATCCATTTACAATGTAGTGAAATTAATATGAAGAACAATAACTAGTGAATGGCAGTTCTAGAGGCAAGATCTACAATACCAGTAATAGAGAAAAAAGTTATGGCAAATTGGTTAGGATGATAAACGGTCATATTTACTATGTGTACACATTCTACTGGGGTAAAGAAATTCAAACCATAATAAGTAGAGCAGGTTTGCAACATAACTACAGGAGTGTGAACAAGTAAATGAAATAAATTGTTAATGAAATAGTCATATTTGCTTTGCTGAAGTAAATAAAGGAAATGGAGATATATAGTGTTAACAAAGGCTACAATTTCCTGTGCCACTGCAGTGTTGTATGAAGGCTGGTAGAGACGAAATAGAATGAGTGAATTAACAGAGGGAAGAGAAGCTGAAATTAAGATAATTAAATGCAGCAGGAGATGATAGGGCAGGAATTAAAGGATTAGAAATTTGAAGGAAGAATAGAGGTTAATGGACAGTGACAGTTTTAAATTTACAGAGATGTTATGAGGAGTTCAAGTGATGTGAGCTTTTGATCTTGCCAAAACATGGTGTGAGAGAATTGCATGGTTTAGAAGTGCAGCTAGAGCAGAGAGCATTGACATGCGAGTTGTTGTTTGATGTAACACATGATGGTAATTTTTTCTCAGCATCCCAAGTGTATCGGGAGGACAGTATCATGTCATGGGGGAAACCAGAGATGGGCATTTATCTGGGGTATATAGGAGTTTTTGTGTTGGCTTTAGTTGAGTGAGTTTTAAGAAGCTGGAAATATTCAAGCCAATTAAGTTGCCTGGGTGCAATGCAATAGTGGAAGACAATGGGGGAAATTAGTGGCAAATTTTGCAGTTTTATTATAGGTCTGTTGAAGTGACTTTAGATTGGTGAAGGCAGAGGCTGCATATAATATAGTGAGTATAAGGAGGATAGATGCTGTATGTTTCCTGGTGGAGTCTTTAAGGAAGGGTTTGGCTGACATATAACATGCCCAATTTCTGTCTCTTGTTGAACATGAAAATCAAATTAGAGTTTTGTTTAGAATAGTTTGGTATATAATACATTGCATATTATGGCACAATTTTGAGGATGTTAGACTAAAGTTATTTTTGACATGTCTGTAGGTTTTGATTTTGGAGGTAAACGAGAAAAAGTTGTTTCTTCTCCATTAAGAACTAGATTTCAGTCTTCGAGCAAAGTTTCAATTGATGTGAAGGAACACTGGGTTGAGTTCTTGATTACTGTTAGTAGAAGTAATGGTGGAGCCATCAATGTATTGAATGATGGAAAAGTTACCAGTGTATAAGGACAGGTCAGCGATGAAAATGATAAATAGAAGGGGGCATAAAGTTAAGTCCTTTGGAACTCCCACTTGTATGGGGAGAGAGGTAGCTATAGCTTGTTGCCATTTGACACTTTGTGATCTGTCTTGAAAGGTAAGAGGCAAACTAGGTGAGAGGATAAGGAGTTTGTACTGTATCAAGTGCTTTAAATAGATCAAGGAATATAATAGAAAATATCTGTAGTGGTGAATAATACTTCTGAATGATAGTAGTGCAGTGTTTGGGCTATGTGAGCATAAAAAACAAATTGGGCTGTAGAGATGGTTATTGGATAAGAAAAAGTAGAGAAGTTGGGCATGAATGCACTTTTGAATGTTTTTGGACAGTAGAGAAGGGGTTGCAATTGGTCAGGAATTAGTTCAGTACAAGTTCTGCCCATGTGGAGGGTCAGAATATGGAATTTGTTCCAGCAGGTAGGGAATGGGATTAATAGATTGGTTTGTTGATGAGAACTGGTATGGGGTAAGGTATGGTATCTGCAGCAAACTTAAGCTATTGAGTGGGTAGGTTCTTGGGGGGGGGGTGATGGATTTTGATTTAAAAAGAAAGTATGAATTCTGGAGGTTGGAATAGGTTGAGATGTGCAAGTATTGGGGTTGAAATTAGGATTTGGGCTGTGGGGAAATAAGGAGTTAGGGTTGGAAAGAGAAGTGGTTGCATTAGTGAAATGGAAATTAAAGGTACGCGCAGTGTCATAGTCGATCGAGTAATGGGTTGGGATAGCTTGCTAGGTTTTAGAAATTGAGATATTCCTGACCAAATGTTTTTGATTTAGAATACAGATTGTGATGACTAGAGATTGTGTGCGTGTTTGTGTGTAGATGTACTAGAACTTTGGTATTTCTCAGAGTTTGATATACTAGAACTTTGGTATTTCTCAGAGTTTGATAGCATTAAAGGGATGAGTGAGTTTTATTAGATCACATGGGCATTATCTATTTGTGTCCTCTGTAGTTTTGTTTCTAGGGATAACCGGGGTTGGGGTTAAATTTGGCTTGCTTTTTCCTGATTGGTGCATGTGCATGTAATATGGTTAGTGGGGTATGGATGAAATGTTCTATAGCTTTAGCAAGGAGTAACCGTTTTAGAATCTTCCAGTTGTTGAGTACGAGGGCTTTGCTGAATGCGTCTTTGTTGACTTTGAAGACATTTCTAATATTGTTATGTAGAATTTGTTCTTGTGTAGAGGAGTGCATATGAATGGCATAAGAGGGGTGGTGATCGCTTAATCAGGTAGAAGTCCTGTTTTGATTATATTGTCTGGGTTATTTATTAGAATCCAGTCGAGTATTGTTTCTAAACCCGAGTACTTGGTGAAACTGCTGGGTTTGCTGAAGTTTTAGTTTTGTGAAAGTAAAAGTTACAGAGGAGTGCTGCTCAGTAGAGGAAGGTAAGGGGTTGTAAGAGGTCCTTTTAGTATTCATGTTACATAATCTAATTGTTTCATGGGATGTGTTGAGAAGATTTTTGGAAAACATGATAGCCACATCACCTGCTCTTTTGATGAGACTTTCTAGTCATAGGATGTTGTATCCTGGTGACAAGATTTCTTTGTTAGTAATAGATGTTTTTTAACCAAGTTGTATATTTAATACTAACATTTCAGGTGAATGTGGGTCTTCCAAGATGGCTGCACATTGAGTAGCAGCTTAATTCTAGCTGTCCTAGTATGAAAACTGAAACGCAGTAGAGAAGGCCAGTAGGCTTGTATTTATGGGAAAATTTCAGTAACTGGCTAGTAAGTATACTACTTGGATGTCAGAAAAAAAAAATAAGAACCTGGGAAAAAAATCCGCACAAAACGTGAGGAAGTAACACTGACTGGGAAAAGTTTTGCAGCTGTTCAGCAAAAAGCAATGCAGTCTCCAGACATGAATTCCAGTAACCTATAGGAAGATGTAAGACAACCGTACACAGTCCTGGTTAAAATAAATGAAACAGTGATGGGGGTATATCAACAGAAACAAGAAAAGGTTGCAAAAATGTAAGCTTTAAACAGATATTCAGATGAGATGATAAAGCTGCAAAATGCAGAGGTCAAAATGAAGAAAAGACTGGCTGAATATGAGACTGCTTAGGAAGAGAAGTTTCATAAAATAATAGAATTAGAGAACAGAGCACATAGGGAAAACTTGAGATTTTCAGCTATACCAGAGAAGCTGGAAGGAACAGAGTGGATTAATTTTATGAAAGCACAAATACGCAACTGGGCTGGTATTCCACAGCAGGAGTTGTTAGTTGAAAGGGCACATGTGTATGCTCAAAACCTGGCTATGCGAAAGCAACCTAGACCTTCACCCAAGAACACTTCATACATATCTTATTTATAAAATTCTCAGAAATGATTTTAGAAAGCAGATTAACGGATGTAGAATCCCTTAATACTCTCAGGGGTGGTAACCTGGGAGACCTTCCTTTTCCTCTACCTGTTCGTTCAGAGAGAGGGGTTGGCCTTACCAGGTCGGCGAGCAGAGGCCGCTAAAAAAGGAAACTATCTGACGAACTGAGTCAACATCAAACCCTAAAAAACATGTGGGGGAGGACTCCGACTCATTGATTTATAATATTTCTACTTGCGAGTTGACCCTGTCTGAGCGTAGTGTTCTGAGTAAGGGTCTTAGTTTTATTCCAACTAGTAGGAGTAAACTTGCAGATACCATCCTGGATTTGAGAGTATTTTGCCGTAATATTATGTTACGTCTATTTTATGGTGATTCGAGTAATCTTTCATCTACTTCTAGAGATGTTCACCCCTCTTGTAACTTTAGAAAACCTAGTTGGTTTGTTCCTACTAACCATCCTTTAGTTGAGGCTTACTTAAAGTTAACTGAAGATGATATTTATAGTTGCTATGATACATGCAGTACTGGTTATATGTCTTATAGAAATAACTTGACCTTTAATGAAAGGCAGGCCTTGACTATTTTACAATCCAATAACCAGATAGTTATTCGCCCTGCAGATAAGGGTGGCTTGATTGTGATCATGGACAGGTCACATTATGAGCGCTCTATGAATAGTATGCTTAGTGATGCAGATTTTTATGAAAAAATCACTGTTGATGATGTGCATAGAATTGTGTCTAGTGTGTATAGTTGTATTTTCTGATGCTTTTTTAAACCATCTCATTACAGAAGGTGTGTTGTCTTTTCTGGAGGAGGTGTCTAATCCTTTAGTACCCCTCATACAGGGACTACCAAAGGTTCACAAAAATCCCTCTGACCCACCAATGAGACCGATAGCTGGGGGTGGTTGGGTCACGGAACCTTTCTCCTTGTATGGAGAGAAGTTCCTGATACCTGTTGTGAACTTAAACCCTGTTGTCCTTGGGGACTCCAAACTGTTTTTATTGGATCTTTATCAGTGTCTTTCATCAGTTGGTGATATTGAAAATGTTATTTTGGTTACTTTTGACATTCAATCATTGTTTACTATGATTCCAAATGTCCTTGGGGTTGAATATATACACCAATATCTTGTTTTACATAGTGAATATAGTATAGTTCAGATTGATTTGATTTGTTTATTCTTGGAACTTGTGTTAGATAATGTTTTTATTTATGGGGATGATTTATATCTTCAGGAACATGGCGTAGCTATGGGCACTTCCTGTGCCAATACCTACGCCAACATGTTCCTAGCACATTGGGAAAATTAATGTTTTGTTCCCTACTTCTGATTTTAAGAGACATGTTTTGTTTTACCGACGTTTCATTGACTATTTGTTTTTGTTATGGAATGGTTCTGTGGATAATTTATTTGCATTTTATGAGATGGTTAATAGTTTGACTGACTGTCTTAAGTTTACTTTTACTTGGTCATTTACACATGTGGATTTCTTGGATCTATATATTGATAAATTACCGGGGAATATTATCAACACTGGGGTTATTCGGAAAACCTGGCATAGGAATGCTTTCCTATTTAGATCTAGTATGCACCCCGGCTACAGTTTTAAGAATTTGATTAGGGGTCAAGGGGTTAGAGCCTCCAGGTTGAATCCAACCGTAACTGGGTTTTTACAAGAGGTTGATAGTTTGAGGCATAAATTATTGGCACGTGGCTATACTTTGTCTGAGATTCACAATGGGCTGATCTGGAACAGTTAAGATCTGACATAGCAGCTCCTTACTTTGGACCGGCTATTGATTTAAATGATGTTAGGAAACAACATTCTGATACCTGTGCGGTGAAGATTTCCTTGTTTTATACCAGTGATCATGGTAAGGTCACCAAATTGTTCAAACATCATTGGGGTATTTTACAAGTAGATCCTGATATCGCCAGGATCGTAGGTAAGAAACCCGCCTTCAGGTTCAGGAATTGAAAGAATTTGAAGAGATTGTTGTGTTATAATAGGAATGTGAGTTCTATGTCTGCGTCCCTTGGTTCTACACAACCCTGCAATGGTTGTAATTTCTGTATGTATATTAATACATCTCCTGTTTTTGTACATCCTGATTTACACAAGGAATTTAAGTTTAATGCCCATGCAGATTGTAAAACTGCCCATGTGATTTATTTAGCAGAATGTTCCCTGTGTCACTCGTTCTATGTTGGCAAAACCAACAGAACTTTACGTGACAGAATGAGGGAACATTTGTATCACATTAAGAAAGGCTCCTTACACAATGCTTTATCTAAACATGTATTGGAGTTTGATATGTCTCATACTTTTTTAGTTTTAGGGTTGTTGAGACGATTCAGTCCAGTGCTAGGGGGGGTGATATTTATACACATACTGAGTATAAAGAAGCATGATGGATCATTATGCTCCGTGCAGATCGGGGCAAGGGCTTGAATGAAAGGGCTTCTATTAAGCCCGTTTTAAAGAAGAGGAGACTATTTAAATAATGTTACATTACTTAGTATAGGTATATATGTATTTAGCAGTTTTTGTATCTTTATATTCACTTTATTATTTATTTGTTTTTTATTATTGTATAAAGAATGCATTTCAGTCTTGTATGGTGCCTTTATATTATTAGCAGTGAATTAAGCAGGTAATTGTTAGATCTTTATTGGTTACACCCATTTGAGTGTATTTAAGTAGTATGTATCTTTGTAGTTATCTGGTCTGATGAAGCTAAAGCAGTGAAAGCGCTTACCTTGTCGACTACAATAAAGGAGCTCTGTTTTTATTACTACTATTGCCATTTATTTGATGTCCCTCCAGTGACAGTTACCCGAGAAGACTACAGTATATATTTTGTGGACTTTGAACTTTGGTAAACGCCCGTTTCCTTTCTTTGCTCATTGACATTTTCTTTATATTACGTTTGATTATATTTTTTGAGTAATGGAGGATTTATCTCTTGGTGACCACCTTGTTGTTGTTATTTTCTTTAAGATATTCAGATGAGATGATAAAGCTGCAAAATGCAGAGGTCAAAATGAAGAAAAGACTGGCTGAATATGAGACTGCTTAGGAAAAGATGTTTCAAAAAATATTAGAATTGGAGAACAGAGCACATAGGGAAAACTTGAGATTTTCAGCTATACCAGAGAAGCTGGAAGGAACAGAGTGGATTACTTTTATGAAAGCACAAATACGCAACTGGGCTGGTATTCCACAGCAGGAGTTGTTAGTTGAAAGGGCACGTGTGTATGCTCAAAACCTGGCTATGAGAAAGCAACCTAGACCTTCACCCAAGAACACTTCATACATATCTTATTTATAAAATTCTCAGAAATGATTTTAGAAAACAGATTGGAATGATTCAAGTGAAGTTAATAAACAAGTGTTCTCAGAAAAAGATAAAAAAAATTGTGTACAGTCAACGAAGGAATCCACATCTTCGTCTTCTGGCGTGTATACACATGGACATTTTTACATATATGTTTTTTCACCCCACGTAGAACAGCAATAATGTACAAGAAAAATGAAATTAAATGCTGGAGATGTGTACACCCTGACTGGATACTTATGGTCATTAACTGCAGAATAATTACCACATTTTGGTTAGACTTTAGATGTCTTTGTAAAGCTCTATGAATGACAACTGTATAATTTCTGACTCTCTTATTTCCTATTCCTGAAGTCATTCCTAAAAAACAAAACATTTTTACTTTGATCTATCCTCTCTACAGCAAGGAAAATTATTACTAAAAATTGGAAATCCCAATCTACTCCTATCTTCAAAGTTGAGTTTATTTGTCTTGTGAAATACATTTGTATGAATGAGATTGTTACTATAAAAGCAAGGGCTAACAACATAACTTATTTAATTGCTTGGACAAAATTGTCTAATCTTTTAGAAATATTAAGTGTTCTATGTATATTGATTTCTTATGGACATTGTATATATTTTGTTTTTCTTGTTACTATACTGTTAAGTTATTTATAAAATGATTAAAAGCATTTTGAAAAATAGAGTAAAGATGCAATCCTACCAGCAGAAGGAGTTGATTCTGACAAAACTGTGGTAGAAGGACAAAGTACTAAAGATGGAAGACAGCAGAGCATTTATGGAGAATGATTACTTATTGTACACCAGGCAGAAGAGGAGCATATTTAATCCACTATTCAGGGAATGTTAAGATGCAGGTGTGAGATACAAACTGCTGTACCCAGCTGTCTTCAAGGTATTCTTCCCTGGAGGGACAAAATTGTTTTTTTGAGGAAGTACATGCTAAGGAGGGAATATAAAAGTTTATCCAACAAAAGGCAAGCTGTGAAACAACAGAAAGAGTTTTTACACCAAGACCAACTTTATAACTGACCCCAAAACTAAAAACAAGAATGGCTCTCAAAAGAAGCATACTGGTTCACGGAAAAAAGTATTTTATTGAGCGCTTTTGTCTGGTTTTAACAATAGACGTCTTCTGAATAAAATCATAAACTAAGCAAGCCATTTAAATAACTGTACAATGAAATTGCAATCTTTAACCAGCCGATAAAAATTCGCCGTTTGAAAAGACTGTCCAGTGATTGAGAGAAGCTCATTTCCCACTGATAATCCAGTAGGGCTTTCTGCTTCTTGTTCTTCTGGTAATAAGTCTTAATCTAATGTTTCAATGGAAAATGTTGGAGAGAAGGAAGTGAGCACTAGAGTTGACTAGAAGAATCGAGATTATGTTGGAGATGAAGCAGACAGGATTTGGGAGATGGAGATGAACAGGAATAAAACCAGTTACTTAATATATATTTGTAATGCAATAATTTATGTTTGTGAAATATGACCAAATGAAAATCTGGAAGTATTGGACTTATTCAGAATTTGTTGGACTTGGGGGGGGGGGGGGGGCTCAAAGCAAATGCCCTACTTCATGTAATTATAACTAATGATCTGAAGTTGTTAATCTTCTTCCATTCCTCACTGATGGGTATGGTTCCGAACCCTCGGAACCTAGTCGGCTAAATACCAAGCTAGCATATACAAACTCTCGAGCCACGCTACTACCCACAATGTCCTTCATCCCATACCCCAGATCTCATTTGCCGCGCAGCCATATAGCAGCATTTTCACCGAGCTCTCCAGCTAAGTAGTTTTGACTTGTAGACAATTTTCTACTAGTGTCTTCTCATAGTCTAGCTCTACCCACAGGTATCCCCCCCCCCCTTTTTTTTTTTTTTTTTTTAACCGTTGGAATTTTCTTGCCTTTCCTTACTTTTTACCACACTCGTGGTAACTCTTCATACCATTGCTGGTAGTCTTGCCTTTCTCACCCTCTCTCCTTTTGTCTGAGTGAGTGCTAGTATGTCAGAGGAAAAGGGTACTTCAGGTTTTAAACCCTGCACGCCGTGTAGTGGTAAATTACCGAACAGTGACTCTCATTTTAAATGCTTTTATTGTTTGGGTGTTTTGCACCTTTCTGCGACTCCCCCATGTGATATTTGCACACATTTTAGTCAACGGACATTTAATGAAAGGCACAACATATTGATTCTGAAAGGATTGCTTTCCTCTCCTTTCTCTGAGGCTATTTCTGCGGAGGTCTCAACCCCTCCAGTCAAGGACAAGAAGCGTCCCCGCTCAGACCCCTCTTTACTGGTCGGTGACAGGGGCAGGAATCATTGATTTAAGGCCTGGAGATCTTCCTCGGAGCATCAGCTCGCTGCCTCGGTGCCACAGATTTTGGCGCAGTGTGCAATCTCTGGGAAGTCTGAATTGTTGGCTCCGGACTCAGCACAGACTACTGAACCGCTGATCACTTCGGTTCTGACCAGTCTGGTTCTGGACACCTCGGCACTGACCTCCCCTTTACAGACACCGGCTCCGACCTCTGATCCGATTTTGACTACTACCTCAATTGTGACTTCGGCTCCGAGTCTCCACTCGGTGCTGACCTTAACTGTTTACGCAATTCAAATCAGAATCCTTAGCTCCGTTGAGTTCCTTACCACGGACCAGGTATTCATTTTCTGTGGATCCATTTGCCGGACAAGCCTACAGTCCCTTTCTGGACTGGCCTGAATCCCCTTCCAGGATATCGGTTAGGTCTGCCAGGAGCATGTCCGAAATAGACCATGTTTGTCTCGGGGACCAGGTACTGACTGCAAGCAGAATCTCCAGACCCTGTTCCGCTCTGGGTGTTGGGATTTTTCCTCTTTCGACTCCTTCGTATTCTCCTGCTGGGGATCCTTCGGTTCTAAGGCCCCTTGCCCTTTGCTTTCAATGGGACCCCTTCCTTCGGCACAGACTACTATGATGCCTGAAGCATTTAAGCCCTGGTAGGTGTCAGTTCTGACGGCATCCCACCTTACTCAACCCCTTGCTTCGGGGGGTGGAATATTTGGTTCCGGCACTGACTGTCTTTTCAGTTCCCATGTTGGATTCGAGAGTTATATCTGCACCGAACCCTTCTTAAGCTCCAATGTCAGAGGTGGGCTGTTCGGAGTGGGGTGTGACCCCGGTTCCGATTCAGTTCCGGGCTCCCATCCTTCTTCGGGTGGGCCCGCCTTCCGGATTATGGAAAGGGCGCTGGCAGCTAGCAATCTCCCTCCTTCACCTCCTCCTTTGGTTCCCCCCCTAACTCTGCCATCACCGGCCCTTAGCAGGGGACCATTAATCCAAAGCACCCCCCTTTTAGAGGCCTCTTCGGACATCCCCACTGAAGAGCCCCCTCTGAAGAGGGTGTGCAAAAGAAAACACATGGACTCACCTGAAGAGTCCCTTACTGAGGATATGGATTATGATGATGGGGAATGTTCCCCTAGATCATCCCCTGACGATGCTCCCTTTGGGGATATCTTAGAGATTTGAGTCAGCGGGGTGACTGGAAATCTTCCACTCCTTCCCCGGAGGAATCCGTATTCTTACAAGCTTTTTGTTCCCGGCCCACTACTTCCTGGGTGACCCCTCCTGCAGATGAGTTGGTCAAATTCATCGTGCAGCAAGCGTGGAAGAGTCCAGATTCAGTAGAAGCTATCCCCAGGAGATCAGACAAGGTACTTTCTTTTCCAGAGGATCAGCCCCATTGGTCGAAGGCTTGCCAGTAGACGCTGTGGTGGTGGCCACAAAAAAAGACCTGGCGGAAGAGAGTCCTGCTGTTCATCTGCCCAACAGGGAGTCTCAGGCGGTGGACAGGTTAGGGAATGTATTTTTGCTGCAGTGACCCTTGCCATGCGTTCACTGAATTTCATGGCACACTTTACGAGACTCCAGAGAGACCTTATTTCCGAACTCTCTTGTAGCCTCGTGGGTCAAGTGTCTGATGGAGCACGTGACAAAGTGGCTTCTCAACTTGCCATCCTTGAAGCGATTTCGAATTCCTCCATGAGGTTGCTCTCCCACGCAACCGAAGGAGCAGCTAGAGCAGCAGGTGCTGGCATGGTTGTCTGACGTCCTGCCTGGATGCGCATTTCTGACCTACTGGATTCCTTAAAGTCTTTTTTTTTTTTTTGAATGCCCCTATTGAGCCCTCTGCGCTCTTTGGCTCTAAGGTCAAGGATACTTAGGCCAGGTGCGAGCAGGATGGAAAGACCTCGTCTGCCATGGGCCTGCGCTTCTCCAAACCTCAGCGTTCCTTCTCCAGGAACCAGAGGAGTGGAAAGTTGTGGCACAAGAAGTCATAAGGTTTCTTTCTTGACACACATGGCGAGGACTCCTCCAGAGGCAGAGGGGGGTCCGACGGTGGAAGATGCCCCTTTAGGGGCAGAGGGGGTTACCGGAATCAGAGCTCCAGAGATTCTTTCTCCGGTAAAACCTATCAGCGCTCCTGAAGCGTTGCCCGATTGCTTTCCTCTGGAAGCAGTCTGGGCGCGTTTCTCTCTGGACCAAACAGCCTGGTCCTCCATTACCAAAGATATATGGGTGCAGAGAATTATCACCAGAGGCTATCACATTCCCCTCAAATCCTTTCCAAGACCTCAATTCTCCCTTCCTGAAGTACTACCCAGTCAAAGGGAGGAGGCAGCCTCCGAAATCAAGAAGCTTCTTCTAAAGCGAGTCATCCAAAAGCTCCCCCAGATCAATGCAGATTAGGGTTCTACTCCAGACTCTTTCTGGTGCCAAAAAAGACGGTGGGACTAGAGGCCCATCCTGGATCTCATTCGTTTGAATGCGTCAGTCATACAGACCAAGTTCCGCATGGTCAATATTCAATCCATTCTTCCGTTATTTGGGAGGGTGTGTGGATGTGCTCTCTAGATCTCTGGGATGTGTATTGCCACATCAAAATGGACAAACACTCCAAGAGACTGGGAGCCAATCATTTTCAATTCAGAGCCCTGCCTTTTGGTCTCTCGATGGCCCCCAGAGTGTTAACGAAATGTCTAGCAGTGGTGACAGCTCACTTGAGACTTCACGGATTCCAGGTGTTTCCTTATCTGGACGATTGGCTCCTCTCCGCCCCCACCGAGCGTCTACTGACCAGGGCCCTTCGCTACACTCTATCTCTGGCGGAGTCCCTGGGTATTACTATCAGTTGGGAAAAATCAAACCTTCAGCCCTCACAACAACTGGAATTCATAAGGGCCATGTTCAACACTCAGCTCGGCCTAATGTCTCTTCCTCATCACAGCCTCTTAAGACTGAGAACACAAGTGCAAGTGATACTCGACCGCAGGAAAGTGTCTGTAAGGGGAAGTTCTGCAGGCTCTGGGTTCCATGGTGGCAGCAATTCCCATTGTACTATTGGCCAGACTTCATATGCGGCTGTTACAGTGGCATCTTCAAACTCAATGGATACACAATCATCATCCCTTGAACGCACTAATCCTCATCACGGATCTCTGCAAACAGGATCTCTTCTGGTGGATGAGAATGGACAAAAGTCTTTGGTGTCGCCCCTTTCAACCTCTTCAGCCCAACGCCATGGTGACTACGGATGCTTCCCTGATAGGGTGGGGGGGCCACTTTCAGGGAAAATCTGTTCAAGGCATGTGGTCTCCTTTAGAAGTCTACTTTTACATATCAATGTTCTAGAGCTCAGAGATGTGTTACTGGTGTTACAGACTCTCCATCCTCTTCTTCCTCTTGGACCGATTGCTATCCAGTCCGACAACATGTCTGTGGTCTGGTACATCAACAAGCAGGGAGGGACCAGATATTACCCCCTTTGCCGCAAAGCTATGAGAATTTGGTAGTGGGCGATAGCTTCCAACCGTTTCCTGATTGCTACACACATCCTGGGGAGTTCCAGCATGATTGTGGACAGGCTGAGCAGATGCATCTTGCTTCCTCACCAGTGATCTCTCAACCAGAGAGTGGCAGAGGAAATTTTCAGCCGCTGGGGCCGGCCTTGGTGTGATCTGTTTGCCTCCCCCTCCAATATGAAGTGCAGCAGCTACTTTGCCCTCTTTCCTCCACACGGGGAGTCCTCGGGAGATGCTCTGACTCACGATTGGCCCGCAGGTCTCCTGTACACTTATCCTCCCATCCCCTTGATACGCTTGGTCTTAAAGAAGGCTACTTGATTGAGAAGCAGAATGATTCTCATTGCTCCATTCTGGCCTCTACAGGTTTGGTTCCCCTTCCTTCAGCCACACCAACTCCGACCTCCTTGGATCCTGGACTTCCATCAGGATCTCATTTCTCACCCCCAAGGGTTGTCGTCTCCAAATCTAGCCACGCTGAAACTGACAGCTTGGTTGCTCCACTTCCGTTAGTAGCCAGGCTTGAATCACTCTCTTCTCCAGTATGAAATATTATTTTGGCCTCCCATAAACCTTCTACCAGAAAACTTTGTAAAGACAAGTGGAACCGCTTTTCCTTGTGGGTGCAAGAGCTGTCTCTAGATCCTGTCTCTGTTCCAGTAGCTACAGTTAAATACCTGACCGATCTTTTCCTTAACTGGGCTTCTGCATCCACCATTCGGGTGCATCTAGCTGCCATCTCCAATTTCCATGATGGTTCAGATGGAATTCCTATTATATCTTCTCGTCTGTGTAAGACCTTCTTGAAGGGGATTTTTCATTCTAGACCTCCCATTAGGCTACCTGTGGAATCATGGAATCTGTCTAAGGTGCTTCAAACTTTGGCTGTAGCTCCCTTCGAGCTGGCTGCAACTTGTGATGTGAAATTTCTGTCCTGGAAGACCTTGTTCAGCCAGACGTGTATCAGAGCTGCAAGCATTATGCATTGAGTCCTTATTTGATTTTCCATAAGAACAGAGTATCACTTTGCACCAATCCCACTTTCTTACCCAAGGTGGTTTCGGAATTCTCTATTAATCAATCCATTGAGTTGCCCGTGTTTTTCCCTAATTATACCAACAAAGGGGAATACTGTCTCCATTCTTTGGATGTCCACAGACAGTTACATTTTTGTTTGGACAGGACAAAGTCATTTCGTAAGTCAGATCAGCTTTTTGTTGCCTTTGCGGGCTCTAGAATGGGATCGTCAGTGTGTGAGGTTACCTTGTCTAAATGGCTTAGGGATTGCATCTCCTTTGTTTATTCTCTGGAGGAGGAATCCGTTCCTGGCCGCATTAAACCTCTTTCCAATAAAGCTGTGGCCGCTTCTGTCGCCTTTCATGCTAGGGCTTCCATGGATGTTATTTGTGCAGCCATACCTTTATCAAGCATTACAAATTGGATCTGATCTCCCGGGGGAGAGCTGCCTTTGGCTGTATGGTTCTCCGGAATGCTCTTCCATGAGGGCCACCCAGATTTTGTAGTAGCTAGGGACTTGGTCCCATCAATGAGGAATGGAAGAAGATTAACAACTTCAGGTAAAGAAGTTATGTCTTACCATAACGTTCCACCTGAGTTGTTGATCTTCTTCCATTCATCACACCCTCCCACCTTCCCCCGCCAAAGGCTCCTGGCGGATCTTCGGGTCATTTTGGTGTGTTAGGGTGTTTGTGCAGAGGTGGCCTCTGCCTTTATTTCTGTTTCTAGTGTATGTTTCTACTATATATTCTGCAAACTCAATCTGAGGTATGGGATGGAGGGCATTGTGGGTAGTAGCGTGGCTCGAGAGTTTAGTGTACGCTAGCTTGGTATTTGGCCGACTCATTTCCGAGGGTTCGGAACTGAACCCATCAGTGATGAATGGAAGATCAACAACTCAGATGAAACGTTATGGTAAGACATAACTTCTTTTTCTGAAAAGTGCTTTAGAGAGGGGAAGAGTAGGGAGAAACTTAACTGTAAGTAAAGTTTTTTTTTTCAGTAGTACTATTTTTGTGATGTGTGGCTTTCTTTATATGCTGTAAAGTTTTCTCAGTTATTTGTAAGTGTAATAGTGATTGTAAACAATATAAAAGTAAAAGAAAAAGCTTGGTTAAAGAACAAAGCATGAGAAAAGAAAAAAATAATGTGCTTTTTCTCATTCTTGCATGGGGAAATGACTTGGAGTAAGGCCCTAGATTGATTTGGTAACAAGTTTTAAGAGAGAGCAAGTAAATGTAAAAGAATATTGACTATTATGAGGCTTTTTTTCCATCAAATGTTTGCTTAGTAGCAGATGTCCTTCAAGGATGCATCTGCAGTCATAACATATGGGTTGTCCTGCCTCAGGCAGCCCTTCGGTCGGCCGGATTCCAAAGTCTGGGTCTGGCCTCGGCTGATGTCGCATCTTCCCCGACGTCACAGCTGCTGGGGTATAAAGGCATCAGCCGACACCATTTTCCTCAGTCTTTCTTGCCACGCGGTGCCCGAAGCGGAAGCTGTTCACAAGTGCCGGTCGGTCAGATCCAGAGATTCAGCTACCGAAGACTTCTAAAAAGCTAAGTACCCCGTTGGGGACTCTTTCTTGCCTCAGCCGATGTCAGACAAAGTAAATAATTGTTTAACTTGTGGGAAACAAATACCTCATAAGGATTTCCATTCCTACTGCCTTCCTTGCTTAGGCACAGACCACGACGTATCAGCCTGTTTAGCCTGTGCCTCCTTCAACCGACGGACTCTTAGACGTCGGTCGGAGTTTGCAGAAGAGTTTTTTGGATCCGCTTTTGCATATAAAATGCCGTCGGAGACTCCGACTATGCATTTAGCCAAAAAACGCAAGGAAAAGGACCTACACTCGCGGCCCGTGGTTTCGGCTGAAACCACGGTTAGCCCTACCACGAGTGTCTCGGTTTCGGCTGAAACCGAGGCCTCGTTTCTACCTTCTGCCGAAATCATACCTCCGACAACTGAGGCCAGCGAGGCCCTGGCCGAGTCGGCTACAGAAATCCCTACCGAAGAAGCAAGCGCACGAGAATTGTCCGACACCATTCCTTTGGACATTTCCACTCCTGCACGTGGGGCAGCTAGGCCCCCTGCTTCTATGTCTATTAAGGCTTTCTCCAGGGCTAAAGCAGCTAAAATTACAAAAGCTTTACCTTCAAAATCAACTTCTCAGAGACCTTCCTCAAGTTCCCAGATTCTCAGTCTTGCTGAGGACCTTATATCTCTGATTAGGGGTTCCCAACCTCACCCAGACAGGGCCTCCCAACCTCCTCCTGACAAAAGGCCCAGGACTGAACCCCCTGAACCTCTCTCCTCTGACTACTCCTCGGATGGATCTGATTTGTCAGACCATCAGGAAGGCCCATACTCACCTTATGAGGACTCTGATGCAGAAGACTCTATCCCTTCTGCTTCCCCTCCAGAGGAATTTTCCTTTGGGGAAACTTTACACTCTATGAGGGAACACTTTCAATGGCAGGGTCAGGATTTCTCTGATTCTAGAAAAAGACTAAGGACTTTCTTACACTTGCCACAGCATAGGCCTTTAGCCATACCACCTGTGCTAACTGTAGTTGATGATGCATATAATGATGTCAGCTCTGCCCCTGATTCACTTCCTCCGGCCCCTGCCAAACCTGACAGATACTACAGGGTTCCGGATTCCCACTTCCACTTGTATAAGGCCCATGCTGCAGACCCAGAAACTATTTCTCAGGGCCCGAAAGGTGTTGCAGCTGCCACTGCCAAAAACCCACTACCCTCTGAAAGGGAGAGCATTAGAGAGATGGGGAAAAAAAGGTTTATACAGCTGCTACTCTTTCTGCCAGGGCTTTAAACTGTCAATTCCATATGATACAGTACCAGGAATATTTGTTAGATCAGCTGAATAAAAAGCTTTCTTCTCCTGAACCTTTAGACCGTAAGGCCCTTCAGGATTTGGTACACAATTCTCAGCAGGTCAGTAATCATTTCTTAAAATGTGGCTATGATGCACTGGAAGCTTCATTTAGATCAGCTATGACTGGGGCAGTAATTTGTAGACATGCCTGGCTAAAAGAACAATCCTTGCCGGACCATGTCAAGGCTAAACTCCTAGATGCTCCAATGGAGAAACTCCCCTGCACAGGAAATTCTAAAGAAAGTGGAAGAAAAAGCAAAATCTGTGCAAACAGTTAAGGATTTTCTGCCGGTCCAACCTCCGAGGTTCAGCAGAAACTGGCCTTCAAAGAATTGGTCCTTTCCAGACACCTCCAAAGCACAGAGGGGCAGGAATAGACGCCCAAGAGGCAGAGGTCAATCAAAAGGTGCCTACAGGGGTTGCCAGTGGCAACCTGCCAACCAGAGGAGTACTGCCACAGCTGCAACTACATCCACTTCCACAGGACAAACACAATGACTTGACTCTGATTCCGCCTACAAGGGAACAACTGGAAGCACCCTTGGGCGGAAAATTGGCTTTATTCTCAAAAAACTGGCATTGCATTACAAAAGACAAATGGACATTGCAAACAATAGACAAAGGATACAGGTTTCATTTCCACACTTTACCAAGAAGGAGCGGAATGCCAAACCTTCCACCAAACCAGAAGCCAGAGGCTTTAAGACAAATCAACAATTTACTTCAGATGAAAGCAATAGAAAGGGTACCATCTACGGAACAAGGCCAAGGGTTTTACTCCAGACTATTCCTTGTACCAAGAAAAGAAACCCAATGGAGGCCTATTCTCGACTTGTCCACACTAAATGCATATCTCATTGTGCCAAAATTCAAAATGCTGACCCTACAGCAACTTCTTCCCATGTTGGGCAAGGAGTCTTGGCTGGTGACTCTAGATCTCAAGGAGGCATACCTGCACGTCCCTATATGACCAGATTGCAGAAGACACCTCAGATTTCTTGCAGGATCAGAGCATTATCAATTTTCAGCATTGCCCTTTGGCTTATCTACTGCGCCCAGAGTATTCACAAAATGCCTGGCATCAGTAATTGCACATTGCAGGCTTCAGGGAATTCAAATCTACCCATATCTGGACGACTGCCTAATACAAGCGGACAACAGGACAAGACTTATAAAGGATTTGGCCTATGTCATACACCTGTTACAGGCCTTGGGATACACAGTCAACATCCAGAAGTCAAGACTAGTGCCATCCCAAAGGATAACCTTTTTGGGTGCGGATCTGGACACAATAACTCAGATGGCTTTTCTCACAGAAGAAAAACAAAAGCAACTCCCAGTCTACTTCATGGCTTTGACAAGACAAACTCAGCTCACTGCAAGGAAAGTCCTGCAGGCCCTGGGTTACATGGCATCTTTCATAATCTTGATCCCACATGCCAGGCTGCATATGAGGAAATTACAATGGTACCTAAGGAATGTATGGTCTCAACACAGGCACAGTCTAGAAACCATGATTCCAATCATTCCATGCCTGAAAAAGGAATTCCTGTGGTGGGCTCAGGCCTGCCAGTCCAACAGAGGGTTGCCTTTCACCAAACCACAACCAAGGCAGACCATCACCACGGACGACTCAGACCGAGGATGGGGAGCACACATGGAAGACAAGTGCATCCAAGGCCTATGGACTCAAGACCAGCTGAATTTGCACATAAACCTAAAGGAGATGCTGGCAGTGAAGCATGCAATCGAGGCATTCAAATCATTCCGCCAGCAAGGTCATCTGCTGATAAGGACAGACAATACCACAGTCATGTGGTACATAAACAAACAGGGAGGCACGCATTCCTACCCTCTATGCCGGATAGCAATGGATCTGTGGAACCTAGCCCTGAATCTCAACATCCAACTGCAGGCCAAATTCGTACCAGGAAAAGAGAATTCACTAGCAGACAGCTTAAGCAGAACTACCACGGATGCTCACGAATGGATGCTGCATCCAGACATCTTCAAAATCATAACAAACAAATGGGGAATGCCAGAGATAGACCTGTTCACCTCCCCACTCAACAACCAACTAAGGAAATTCTGCTCAAGAGTATACCACCCACAAGCCTGGAAGGTGGACTCCCTCTCAACTGGAATGCCCTAGCAGTGTACGCTTTTCCACCGCTCCCATTGATGTACAGAGTACTACTGAAGATCAGAGAGGAACAGCCAAAGGTGATACTGATGGCTCCAGACTGGCCAAGGCAGCACTGGTATCCGCTGCTGAGAAGCATGTCTCGGATGAACTCATGGCCTCTACCCCTATGGCCTCTACTTCTAACGCAGAACAACTTCAAGACACTGCATCCAAACTTGAAAACACTGCAGCTGACTGCCTGGAAAATTACCTAAAACAAAACCAAACTGTCTTATCTCAAAGGGTCAAGGACATAATCCTGGAGGCTCGTAGACCCTCCACAAGAAAGACATACTCAGCTAAATGGAAGAGATTCCTCATTTGGAGCGCTTCAAAGGGTACAAATGTCACACTGGCAAACCTAGCACACATCCTAGAATACTTAGCAGAACTGTTCCACAATGGCCTGTCCTATTCTTCCATTAAGATTCATGCT
This sequence comes from Protopterus annectens, assembly GCF_019279795.1. NCBI lineage: Eukaryota > Metazoa > Chordata > Ceratodontiformes > Protopteridae > Protopterus > Protopterus annectens. The sequence continues at coordinate 7,022,506 of NC_056744.1, forward strand.
TCAGCAATTTCAGCAGAATACAACATGGATCCTCCTACCTTCTCTCACCCTCTCCTCAGACAATTTTTAAGAGGGATCAAAAATGTAAAACCTCCAAGAAAACCCCCTCTTCCTGCATGGGATCTCAATTTTGTGCTGGAAAAATTAACACTACCTCCTTTTGAACCAGCAGCATCAGCAGACTTACAGTTCTTATCTTGGAAAACTGCTTTCCTTCTAGCAATCACTTCAGCAAGAAGAGTATCCGAGTTACAGGCACTAATGGCAGTGCAGCCTTTCCTTATTTTTCACCAGGATAGAGTGTCTTTGAGAACCAATCCTACTTTCATGCCAAAGGTGGTATCCAGGGTATCCTTGAACCAAACTATTCATTTGCCTACGTTCTTCCCTAACCCACAGAACAGGGGGGAAAAACTACTGCACACCTTGGATGTACACAGACAACTACGCTACTATCTGGACAGAACTAAAACCAGCAGAAAAACTGACCAACTTCTGGTAGCATATGCAGCTGGAGTGCAAGGAAAAGCAATTTCCAAACAGACAATCTCTAAATGGATAGGAAATTGCATTCATTTCTGCTACTCTTTTCATGGATAGACAGCTCCTGAAAATATCAGGCCTCACTCCACAAGAGCCACAGCCACCACTACAGCTTTCCTATGAGGGGTGGCTACCAAGGACATTTTAGAAACTGCTACTTGGAGCTCTGTGCATTCATTTGCCAAGCATTACAATCTACCTTTATACTCCAGATCCCGAGCAGGTTTTGCAACTGCAGTTTTACAGGGGATCATAACTACACCATCCTTATCTTAGTACCTCCTCCCCCAGTTTGGCTATGGTATTCTACCCATATGTTATGACTGCAGATGCATCCTTGAAGGACATAGTACAGTTTTGTACCTACCATAAATGTAGATGTCTGATAGGTATGCATCTGCAGTCAGGATTACCCACCCGCCTTCCCCTCTCTGGTATTCCTAGGGTGCTTACCCCTGTTTCAGCTAGCTGGAGGAATCTATTATGGTGTATTTGTTTGTATGTATGTGTGTATATATATATATATATATATATATATATATATATATATATATATATATATATTATATATTGTTTTACTCTGTTTGGAATTTTCAATTTTTATCCAAATTTAGCCTTCCTAGAGGGCACCTGGCATCTGGGGCAAGAAACACTGAGGAAAATGGCGTCGGCTGATGCCTTTATACCCCAGCAGCTGTGATGTCGGGGAAGATGCGACATCAGCCGAGGCCAGACCCAGACTTTGGAATCCGGCCGACCGAAGGGCTACCTGAGGCAGGACAACCCATATGTTACGACTGCAGATGCATACCTATCGGACATCTACATTTATGGAAGGTACAAAACTGTACTTTCTCTGTTTCCATGGAAACTGTCTTGATAGAGAAGCTGGCTGTCTGGTTCTTATGTCTCCATGGAGACATTCTGATAGCCACTCTCCACCAGACTGTAGCCAGCGTCTCTGAGGGGAAAAAATGCTAGGACAGAATGTTCTTTGAAAGCATTCAGGGGTTTTCCCAGCTGGTAGAGCTATAAAGCTAAGACAAAACCAATTAGCTCTTAGTAGAAGCACAGGCTGCATCATGCAGTTTAGCATGTATAACCTTGAAGTCTGTGAGTGTGGCTGTCAGTTTGGGAATTTTGGTCCCGTTGGGAGGGTAAAACTTTTGAAGATGTACATAGTTTTGTCTGTTAGTATTAAGCTAATGGGTTTTAGGGAGGTATTGTTTTTTTTTTTTTTATTTTTTTTTTAGGGCCTTCAATAAAAAGTTTTGTAAGGTATGACGTAGGTAATCAAACAAAGTCCGCTTGCTGTACAATGAAGGGTACCCTCTGAAAAAACTCCACAAAATGCTGGTAACAATCCAAACTGCTCCAAGGTAATGCTCCAAAAATATCACGTATCACAATGGCTGGAGAAATTCATTTAATATATAGACATCAAAAAACACCACAAAACAAAACAAAACGTACACTTGGATTGAGCGTGCTTTCGTCTATAACCATTAAGACTTCATCAGAATCAAATTAGACCCATAGAGAACCAACTTATATAGTACCTGGGTAATTAGTTAATTGAATAATTCATTAATTAAAATGTGGGTAAATAGCGTAACCAGTATAAAATGCTGAGATACTTATAAAAGCTTACACTGTAACCATATAGTATCACGGACCTACGAGGAAGAAAGAATACGCGTATCCAATGCAGGCAATGGTGAACGGAATGGTGTCAATGCCCATGATGGAAGACCTAGGGGAACAGTTCCAGGTAGAGGGCGGCAAATTCTGGAGGTCTACAACGACATCCATTTTTCGGAATGGCTGGACAAATCTTTTTCTATGGTTGCTGGGGAGACTGGCAATACACCGAGTGACAACAGTTGCTATAAGGACAAATGCAAACTATTGGAATTCGAATTAAACAGGTACAGGAACCTAAGTTTAGATAACTGGTATTTAACACAATGCATTGAGCGGAACATTGTTCCAAAGGGTCTTAGGCTCAATAAATACCCGAATAACTTACGAGGCAACGATGAACTGTTCAAAATTATTACTGATATTTTAAATGAATGTGGCCTATCAATTTTGAAGGCTATGATAAAAAGCAATACAGCAATTTTATTGGAAAGTAAAATTAGAATTGACAAATTACATGATATTAGTAATGACTTGTTTACTGTAAAAGAGAAAAAATTTCTGTGGTGGGCTCAGGCCTGCCAGTCCAACAGAGGGTTGCCTTTCACCAAACCACAACCAAGGCAGACCATCACCACGGACTACTCAGACCGAGGATGGGGAGCACACATGGAAGACAAGTGCATCCAAGGCCTATGGACTCAAGACCAGCTGAATTTGCACATAAACCTAAAGGAGATGCTGGCAGTGAAGCATGCAATCGAGGCATTCAAATCATTCCACCAGCAAGGTCATCTGCTGATAAGGACAGACAATACCACAGTCATGTGGTACATAAACAAACAGGGAGGCACGATTCCTACCCTCTATGCCGGATAGCAATGGATCTGTGGAACCTAGCCCTGAATCTCAACATCCAACTGCAGGCCAAATTGCACTCAGGAAAAGAGAATTCACTAGCAGACAGCTTAAGCAGAACTACCACGGATGCTCACGTAATGGATGCTGCATCCAGACATCTTCAAAATCATAACAAACAAATGGGGAATGCCAGAGATAGACCTGTTCACCTCCCCACTCAACAACCAACTAAGGAAATTCTGCTCAAGAGTATACCACCCACAAGCCTGGAAGGTGGACTCCCTCTCAACTGGAATGCCCTAGCAGTGTACGCTTTTCCACCGCTCCCATTGATGTACAGAGTACTACTGAAGATCAGAGAGGAACAGCCAAAGGTGATACTGATGGCTCCAGACTGGCCAAGGCAGCACTGGTATCCGCTGCTGAGAAGCATGTCTCAGACGAACTCATGGCCTCTACCCCTATGGCCTCTACTTCTAACGCAGAACAACTTCAAGACACTGCATCCAAACTTGAAAACACTGCAGCTGACTGCCTGGAAAATTACCTAAAACAAAACCAAACTGTCTTATCTCAAAGGGTCAAGGACATAATCCTGGAGGCTCGTAGACCCTCCACAAGAAAGACATACTCAGCTAAATGGAAGAGATTCCTCATTTGAGGTGCTTCAAAGGGTACAAATGTCACACTGGCAAACCTAGCACACATCCTAGAATACTTAGCAGAACTGTTCCACAATGGCTCGTCCTATTCTTCCATTAAGATTCATGCTTCAGCAATTTCAGCAGAATACAACATGGATCCTCCTAGCTTCTCTCACCCTCTCCTCAGACAATTTTTAAGAGGGATCAAAATGTAAAACCTCCAAGAAAACCCCTCTTCCTGCATGGGATCTCAATTTTGTGCTGGAAAAATTAACACTACCTCCTTTTGAACCAGCAGCATCAGCAGACTTACAGTTCTTATCTTGAAAACTGCTTTCCTTCTAGCAATCACTTCAGCAAGAAGAGTATCCGAGTTACAGGCACTAATGGCAGTGCAGCCTTTCCTTATTTTTCACCAGGATAGAGTGTCTTTGAGAACCAATCCTACTTTCATGCCAAAGGTGGTATCCAGGGTATCCTTGAACCAAACTATTCATTTGCCTACGCTCTTCCCTAACCCACAGAACAGGGGAAAACTACTGCACACCTTGGATGTACACAGACAACTACGCCACTATCTGGACAGAACTAAAACCAGCAGAAAACTGACCAACTTCTGGTAGCATATGCAGCTGAGTGCAAGGAAAAGCAATTTCCAAACAGACAATCTCTAAATGGATAGGAAATTGCATTCATTTCTGCTACTCTTTTCATGGATAGACAGCTCCTGAAAATATCAGGCCTCACTCCACAAGAGCCACAGCCACCACTACAGCTTTCCTATGAGGGGTGGCTACCAAGGACATTTTAGAAACTGCTACTTGGAGCTCTGTGCATACATTTGCCAAGCATTACAATCTACCTTTATACTCCAGATCCCGAGCAGGTTTTGCAACTGCAGTTTTACAGGGGATCATAACTACACCATCCTTATCTTAGTACCTCCTCCCCAGTTTGGCTATGGTGTTCTACCCATATGTTATGACTGCAGATGCATCCTTGAAGGACATAGTACAGTTTTGTACCTACCATAAATGTAGATGTCCGATAGGTATGCATCTGCAGTCAGGATTACCCACCCGCCTTCCCCTCTCTGGTATTCCTAGGGTGCTTACCCCTCTTTCAGCTAGCTGGAGGAATCTATTATGGTGTATTTGTTTGTATGTATGTATATATATATATATATATATATATATATATATATTTGTTTTACTCTGTTTGGAATTTTCAATTTTTATCCAAATTTAGCCTTCCTAGAGGGCACCTGGCATCTGGGGCAAGAAACACTGAGGATAATGGCGTCGGCTGATGCCTTTATACCCCAGCAGCTGTGACGTCGGGGAAGATGCGACATCAGCCGAGGCCAGACCCAGACTTTGGAATCCGATCCGAAGGGCAACCTGAGGCAGGACAACCCATATGTTATGACTGCAGATGCATACCTATCGGACATCTACATTTATGGATGGTACAAAACTGTACTTTCTCTGTTTCCATGGAAACTGTCTTGATAGAGAAGCTGGCTGTCTGGTTCTTATGTCTCCATGGAGACATTCTGATAGCCACTCTCCACCAGACTGTAGCCAGCTGCCTCTGAGGGGAAAAAATGCTAGGACAGAATGTTCTTTGAAAGCATTCAGGGGTTTTCCCAGCTGGTAGAGCTATAAAGCTAAGACAAAACCAATTAGCTCTTAGTAGAAGCACAGGCTGCATCATGCAGTTTAGCATGTATAACCTTGAAGTCTGTGAGTGTGGCTGTCAGTTTGGGAATTTTGGTCCCGTTGGGAGGGTAAAACTTTTGAAGATGTACATAGTTTTGTCTGTTAGTATTAAGCTAATGGGTTTTAGGGAGGTATTGTTTTTTTTTTTAATTTTTTTTTTAGGGCCTTCAATAAAAAGTTTTGTAAGGTATGACGTAGGTAATCAAACAAAGTCTGTTTGCTGTACAATGAAGGGTACCCTCCGAAAAAACTCCACAAAATGCTGGTAACAATCCAAACTGCTCCAAGGTAATGCTCCAAAAATATCACGTATCACAATGGCTGGAGAAATTAATTTAATATATAGACATCAAAAAACACCACAAAACAAAACAAAACGTACACTTGGATTGAGCGTGCTTTCGTCTATAACCATTAAGACTTCATCAGAATCAAATTAGACCTATAGAGAACCAACTTATATAGTACCTGGGTAATTAGTTAATTGAATAATTCATTAATTAAAATGTGGGTAAATAGCGTAACCAGTATAAAATGCTGAGATACTTACAAAAGCTTACACTGTAACCATATAGTAATCCATAAACAGCTACTGTGTAATGATATCAACGTTTTCAATATCGTAAAAATATGTCATAAAGAATGTATGACATATAAAATATATAACATATCATACAAATACATCTCATGTTTTTCCTAATTATCCAGCCATTGTGATACGTGATATTTTTGAAGCATTACCTTGGAGCAGTTTGGATTGTTACCAGCATTTTGTGGAGTTTTTTTGGAGGGTACCCTTCATTGTATAGCAAGCGGACTTTGTTTGATTACCATACAGTCTTTGGTGGAGTGGAGTTGGTGTTTGAAGATATGATGTAGGCTCAAATGGATATTTATTTAATTTATTTATTTTATTTCACATTTGTTAACCGGGTTAGTCCATCTGGGTAAGAAATTACCCATTTTCATTGGAGACCCGAGGGGAAAAGCCCCAAACAAAACATACAAATAGAGACAAGTTAACAATGCAAAGAGCAAAACAAACTTATGGATACAATGGATAAAAAAAATATATAATCCAAAGAATAGTATATAGCTATATACAAGGTCAGAAGAAGGAAAGTGCAAAAGAAGATGGGAGTAGAGGAGGAATGAAGTGATCTAGAGGGAGGAGAGGAGAAAAAAAGAAGAGTAGTTCATAGGTTCATAGGTTTATACTAGGCTATCTGCCCGAGGGCATTCACAAGCCTAGCCCATAGTTTTGTGGCTTAGTATGGGGAACTATACCCATTATTTTGCTGTGCCTCTGTCGAGCAGTGACACTGAGGTAATCCCTGGGGTATATCTGCGATCTCCCATCCATTGGTCAAGATTTCTCTTGAACAAGGCCAGTGAGGTGCTCTGCCTCACATATACCGGGATTTTGTTCCACAGCATAGGGAGTCTTTGGGTGATGAATCTATCCCTCCAGCACGTCCTATTAATAGCCGTGTCGAGGTTTAAGTCTCCCGCCCTTGTGGCTCTGATGGATCTAGATTTATTGAGGTGAAGCATATTCATCAAATCTGGGTTTGACATGGCCTTGTATGTCAGGCACAGGTCACCTCTGAGCAAGCGGTAAGCGACTGAATAGAGCTGAAGTTCTTTCAGTCGGGCAGCATAGGACAGATTTGAGACCCTTTATCCTTTTGGTGAGGAACTTTTGTGGCCTCTCCAGCTGCTGCAAGTGTCGGGTCAGATACATTCCGAATGGGGCATTGTACTCAATCATTGGTCTGATGAGTGATGAGTACAGGGAAACTATGACCTCCCTTGATCTAGATGTGAATCCCTTCATGATAAGGTGGGCAATGTAGAAGGTCTTCCTAACTACTTTAGCTACATGGGTGTCGAATGACAGGCTACTGTCAACCTGGGTCCCCAGGTCCCTAATAACTTCTTCTGTGCTCAGTGGATTGCCACCTATGTGGTAGCTAGGGGTAACCTTGTTTTTCCCGAAGGGTATGACTATGCATTTTTTGGCATTTAACTTTAGGCTATGGCTCTGGCACCAGTTATCCGTTTCTGTGAGACCTTTCTGAAGGATATCTGTGTCAGATGTGTTTTCGACTACGGCCAGTTTGCAGTCATCTGCAAACTTTGTCAGCCATAACCCTCCTGTGTTTGCTTGTACTTCGGAGAAGTAGATGCCAAACAAGAGTGGGCCCAGGACTGAGCCCTGTGGGACACCACTTGTGACAGGCTTAGAGTCTGACATGGCGCCAGCAACTCTGACCCTGTGGGTTCTGTCGCTCAGCCAGTTTGCAACCCATCTTGTGATGTATGGGTTAACATTTAAGCTGATGAGTTTTTCAATGATACCCGAGTGGGGTATTGTATCGAAAGCTTTCGCCAGATCGAGGTATGCTGTATGGACTGCTTTTCCCTCATCAATGGCTTTGGTGACTGTTTCAAAAAAGTCAACCAAGTTTAAAAGGCATGATCTGCCTTTGACAAAGCCAAACTGGGTTGGATCCAAAGTCTGCAAATTCCCTATGTCTTTGTTTATGAGATCCATTATGATCCTCTCCATGGCTTTGCAGATAAGGCTTGTCAAGCTAATGGGCCGGTAATTTCCTGGGTCGGTGGAGGCACCGCCTTTATGAAGTGGGACCACTGTCGCAGTGCGCCACTCCCTGGGTACGTATCCAGAGGTGAGACTTTGATTAAACAGCTGTCCTAGCTGTGGGTTTAATTCCTCGTTGAGTTTTTGGAGCACACAGCCGGGGACACCATCAGGTCCCATGGATGCTGTGTTTTTTGCTTTGGAGAGAGCAGTTCTCACTTGGGCGTTAGAGATATTTGGGGGGCTACAATCGTTTGGTATAGATATCTCACCTTTTGGGGGGGGGGAGAAGTTTGCACTGAACCGGTCAGCCAGTATGTTGGCAATGTCTGTAGGATCAGTAATCTTCACATCATTTTCAACTAGTTCTGAGCATAACATAGCTGAAGAAGGCCTTATGATTGTCTTTTGAGTCTCTAGCTATTTTTCTCTCAAAGTTTTCTTTGGATGATTTTATGAGAGCTCTTAGTTTTTTACTTGTAGTGATCAAAGGTGTCTTACCTTTTAAGGATTTTGCTCTATCTTGTAGTAGCTTCCTCCTTTTGTTGTAGAGTTTGTTTATGGCTGGGGTCCACCAGACTGGACGCTTACCTTTGGTACAAAGAGTCTTTGTTTTGCTTGGGATTGCCTTATCCATGCAGTCCTGTAGGTGCTGGTAGAAGGCATTTGTAAGTGATTCAGCGGTTTGGGTACTGTTTTCCACTGCCTCGGGGCCTTAAAGGAGACCACACTAGTCTTTAGAAGTGTGAAGTCGGCTTCGAGAAGTTCTTTACTGTGGTCTTTTTTATTTCAGGTGGGGGTGGGATGAGGACCTCCAGCGAGATTAGTTTGTGATCTGATCTCACCAGTGAGGGGTATACTTCCGGTGTTGAACATTGTGCTCCCATGTTCGTGATGATGAGATCAAGTATGTTTTCTCCTCTTGTGGGGATGGTGACCAGTTGTTCCATGGCGTTTGAGTTTATGAATTCCAGGAACTTTTGGGCTAGGGTATTTGGGCTTGAGTAGTGTTCCCAGTCTATATTAGGGTAATTGAAGTCACCTAGTATGATGGTGTTTGGAGATACATTTATCCCCTCCATCCCCTCCATTGTTTTCAGGAAAGCCATGTGAGGTTCCTGAGTTTGTGAGGGTGGCCTGTAACATGCTACAATTTGCAGAGCAGGATAAAGTAAATTATAGAAAAGAGGGAGGGTGTAGAGGGTAGGGGGGTAAAGTAGTGGGTAGGGGGTAAAGTAAATTATAGAAAAGAGGGAGGGTGTAGAAAGAAGAGCAGATTGGATAAAGTAAGATCAGAAAGAGGAAAAAGGTCTTAATGACAAGTCTAGTGAATAAATGGGAATATGTAAAGTAAATCTAGTGAAGAAATGGGAATATGTAAAGGGAGGAGTTAAATAGGATGGTTACAGGTACATATAGGGTTGTTATGGAGGTACAAAATAAGGTCATGTTTGAAGTTGGGAAGAGAGGTATGACTTCTAATATGGAGTGGAAGATTATTCCAAATAAGGGAGATGGAGTGTTTATAAAGTATTTTACCTATGTTAATACTGGGTTTATAGACCTGCAGAAAGAGTTTATCAGAGCTGCGCAGGGATTGGGGAGGGTTGTACCAGAAGATCAGGTTGGACAGAGATGGACAGTCAGAGTTAGAATTAAGAATTCGGAAAGCTTGGATCAACTGACATTTGGTCAGAAGGTGTGGGAAATCGAGCCAGTGTAGTTTTTTGAGAGCAGAACAGTGATGGGATTTATAGGGGCTGCTGGTGACAAATCTAACAATGTTATACGTTTGGTCAAGTTTTGCCAGCAGGTTATATTGTAAATTGAAAGGTAGAGGGGAGCCATAGAGGATGGGGAGGAGATAGGATTGTGCTAGCAGTAGTTTAGAATTGGAGGTCAGGAATTTGCTATTTCTGTATAACATGCCCAGTTTATGGTGTGCTTTCTTTATAGAATGAAGTATGTTGAGGTCTAGTTTGAGCTGGTTGTCAATGATGACACCTAGGAGTTTAGTCTGTACATCTGGTGATATGATGGTGCCATTTAGTGAGGATATGAGAAAGGTGGATTTGTGATGGGCTAGAGCTTTAGGTAGGAATAGTAAGAGCTTAGTTTTAGAGGGGTTCAGGATAAGGTGATTGGAGCCTCTTCTCAACAGTGAAATGAAGACTGGGTGATATGGTGGAGGTTATTGATAGTCAGAAATGGAAATCTGAGTTGAATCATCTGCATAATGTATGATAGGGGTGAGATTGCTGGCAGTGTTTAGGCCATTGGTGAAGAGGTTGAAAAGGAGGGGGCCAGGCAGGGTGAAAAGGAATTTTGCCATTTAACTGCTTGTAAGCGACTGGACAGGTAACTAGAGAACCAATTTAGAGTGGAGATAGAAATGTTCAGCTGAGAAAGTTTTTGAAGTAGAAGCTTGTGAGAAACAGTGTCAAAAGCCTTTGACCAATCTAAGAAAAGCTGAGAAAGTTTTTGAAGTAGAAGCTTGTGAGAAACAGTGTCAAAAGCCTTTGACCAATCTAAGAAAAGGCAAGACACAAGTTTATTATTGTCTCTGGCCTCCGCTACTGTATGAGAGAAGGATAAAAGTGCTGTGTTAGTCCTGTGTTTGGGCCTGAAACCATGCTGGGTATTGGTTAAAAGATTGTTTTGAATAAGGTAGGAAAGCAGTTGAGAATGAATACACTTTTCTAGAATTTGAGAGGGGAGAAAGAATAGCAGTGGGACGGAAGTTAGATGGTTCTGTGGAGTTTCCACCCTTATGTAGTGGGATAGTATAGTATTCCTTCCAAATAGAGGGAAAAATAGATTCTTGGATTGAGCGGTTTATTAGAATGGAGACAGGAAGGCCCACAGAGTTAGCAACAATTCTTAGGAATTGGGAAGGTAGGTTATCCGGGGCGGGGGAACAAGATTTGAGTTTACTAAGGATAGTTTTAATATAACTAACAGATACAGGTTTGAGCAAGAAGGGGTCAGAGAGGTTAGAGGAGTCAGATTGGGGGTATGGAGAAAAAGTGGGTGTGGTAATAGAAGTGAAAGTACTGGAAGTGGAATTAGAGGTGGGGTTGGGAATATTAGAGTTGTTGGGTACAAGTTTAGAAATGGTATCATTGATTAAAATGAATGGCGGTATCAGAGGGAGATTGATTGGGAAAAGGATTGGGTATTGTGGGTGAGCCAGGGTTGAGAAGAGTTTTTATGGATGACCAGAACTTTTGGAGGTTAGTAGGTTTCAGAGATTGATCAGAGTGGTAAAATGTTCTTCTGTCCTGGTTGATACAACAAGAAACAACTGTATAAAAGTTCAACCTGCCACAGTGTATGCATGTAACACAAAAGCTGGAACTAGACATTTTAACAGAAAGGTTGTTGTACATAAAATGTGGGAATAATAACTTTTTAATGCAACAATGCTTTCTGTAATGTTTTTAAATGTCAACTGTCTCACAGGTAAACACAAAAGTGAAAGAATAGTGAACTATATTAAAAAAATGATAGCTGTGTTACAGGAAACACAATTGGAAAGAATTGAATGTGTGAATTTGATAAAGAAATGTTTTTAGAAAATGTTATTCAGTGGAATACCTGGGGCAAAGGAAAAGAGATATACTTGTATTAATTCCAAGAGGGGCTCCAATAGTGATAGAAGAGGATAAAAAGATAATAATGGCAGATTTCTAGTGCTAATGGGCTACTGGCAAGGGACAAGGATTACACTGGCAAGTATTTATATTCCACCTAAAACTGCTATAATGGAGCTTAAGAACATTCTAGGAGAAATAATCCATTTTTAGCAAGAAATATTACTTGTAGGTGAGGACTGGAATGTGATTTGCAGCAGTGAAAATGTGTTTGGGGGCCCCAGAAGGGAAAGTATAACAAAAGAGGGTAGATTTATGAGGAGATTAATGAAAATATTTGGCATGGAAGATGTGAATTCAGTAATAGGAGTTTTTAAGTGAATTTACATATTCTTCCCCAATATATAAAAACTGGACTGGGCTAGGCTAGACGGAATTTACATTTCACAAGAACACATGCATTTAAGTGAAGGTCTTGATATGCACCCGATAACTATTTCAAATGATCTACCAGTAATAACTAAAATAAAAAAAAACAAAAAAAACAGGGCAATGAAATAAAAACGAGGCACCCATCTGTTGAAAAGAGAGGAATGTAAGGAATCTGTAGTGGAGATTATTCAGGAGCAATTAGAGGATATAAATTTTCTTCTGAAAATTATAACTAGGGATTGGGATAGAATTAAGACAAGTTTAAAAATAGCTTGGAAACAAAAGAAAGGGAGCTATGATTAAGAAAGAACAAGAAATATTTAGAGGGACTGGCACATTTTAAAGTATTGCAGAATAGGGGGAACTTGCAGAACAAGAGGAGGATCAACTGCAGAACAGTAAGCTAATAAGAAATTACCTCGATAACATGCACAAGTTTTGAAATATTACTGTTAAGCAACTGTTTTTTGGTAATACTAGAGCACAAAAACTTTTAGCATGACTATTCCAATAACAAAAGGTGGAATGGGTTCTCACCAAGCTTAGGGAGCCTATAACGGTGAAGGCACCTAGAGATCCTGTAGAGGTATTAGAAACATTTTGGAAATTCTATGAAAGGCTGCATAAAGCAGAGAAATATGGAAATCAAGAAAAGATGCAAATGGAAATGTTTATGGAAAAATTAAATATGCCAAGGTTAGAAGTAGATGAGGGTCAGTTAGTAATGGTTAGGATAGGAAAAGTTGAGATAAAAATTGTGAAGTATAACCAATGTACAGGAAAGCTCCCAGGAAGATATGGTATTACTGTGGAAGTTTGGAAGCTAGGAAAAAATTGAAATATCTATAATTTTTTTAACATTATTTTAAGAGGGGGAGAAATGCCAGCATCCTGGAAGAAAGTAGTGCTAGCTATAATACCTAAAGAGGGTAATGGCCCATCTTCATACAGGCCTATTTCAATACTAAACCAGTATTATAAAGTATACATGTCTTTGATGGCTAAAAGAATGACAGATGTGGATTGTTGTGGTTTTATGGATCATTGTGGTTTTGTGGAGAGGAGGCAAACATTTGACAACATTAACAAAACATTGATGATCCAGAGGGAAGCAGAATGTAAGAAAATACCATTGTTGTTGGGTCTTGATGCAGAGAAAGCATTTGACAGAGTAAGCTGAGACTTTATGAGCAGGGCAACAGAAACATTTGCATTTCCTGAAAAAAAATACAAGGTTAATTTTAAGATGGTATATTGGGGGTTGGAGGTGAAAATTAGTGGGTGAGGTCCTTTCTGATGATTTCTGTTTGAGCAGAGTAACCAGGCAGGGGTGTCCTCTTTCCCGTTGATTATTTGCATTATATTTATAACCACTGGCAAAGAAAATAAGGGACTCCAGAAATTCAAGGATATAATTTTTATGGTAGTAGTTAAAAAAAAAAAAAAACCTGGCTCTAGTTGCATATGATATTATTTTATACCTGACAAAATCAGAAAGAGACCTTACAGTTTTGTGGAACATTTTGAGACTGTTTTATATATTTTCAGGATAGAAAATTAATGAAGCTAAAACAAAGGCAATAGGGGTAAATTGTGTACCCACACATAAAAATTGGTTCAGCGGTATATTTATTTATGGGGTCATGATAAAATGAAGTATTTAGGGGTATGGATTAAAAATGATTCTGGTATGGCAGCTAAGGATATGTGGGAAGAGACTAAACAAAATATAATACAAAAACTGAGAAAATGGAAGCTTTGTTGTATGGATAGTAAGATAAAAGCAGCCAAAATGTATTTAGTCCCTTTAGTCTTATACAAAGGTCAGGCATATTTTTATCAGCCAGAGGAGAACTTGTGGATAGCTGAAGGACTGTATATGGGAGGGGAAGGTAGCAAGAGTCAAGTGGGATAAGCTGATTCTTCGAGTAGAACAGGCCGGATTGGGTTTGCCCAATTTGAAGAGGTATTCCAGAGCTACATAGCACAAGCAGAAAACTATAATTCAAAGTGGAACGTGATGATGAAATGGGGGGGCTCAAGAAATGAGGAGACACTGGGATTTTGTTTAAAGGCCTTTAGGAAGAATAACAGTAATCATACAGAATGTTATATCCATAAAGTAGCAGAAAGTATTCTAAGAACTAAGACAACACGGAAAGGAAAAAGATTCTGAAAGTAATTGGGGATATAGACAGGAGACAAGAGGGGGCTGGAATTTACTGGAGAACTGGCAAGGGAACCAAGGTATTGGGAGCAAATAACTAGAGAGGGAAAGATGATAGAATGGGGAGATGCCAAAAATTTGTTTGGAGTGCAGGTTAGAGACTGACTTTCCTATCGAGGATTGAAATCGGACTGTAGGCAAAGAGAAAAGTGGAGAGTCCTAAATGAAAGAACATCACTGGTAGAGTTTTTAGTAGAATCTAGAACAGATGCTGACATAATTAGTAGAGCATATAAAATATCGCCTGATAACTATAAGAATCAGAGGAGGTTATAAAGGACTGGGAAGAGAGATTAGATGAGCAATTCACAAAGAAACGATGTGTATGTATGTTTCCCAAATATGCAACAAAATCTAGAAGATTTATTATTTTTGCTTGGAAATGTTTACATAGATATTTATATACCCCAAGCAGACAACAGAGAATTCTTCCTCGGGTAGATGGCAAATGCTGGAGATGTGATGAGAAAGAAAGAGATAATTGTGAACATATTTTCTGGGAGTGTGGTGAGTTGGTAGACTTTAAGGATTCCCTGCAGGAAGCACTTTCTAAGGTGCTGGGTGGGCAGATTGGTGTGGGAGATGTTTTTTTCTGAGCTAGGATACAGAATCAGAATTACTTAAACATGTTAAAGCCTTGCTATCTCTAACAATGGGTGCTGCAAAAAAGCAATTGCTAGAAAATGGAAAATCTAAACCAACTATTGTTAGTAGTAGTGAATATAGTATCAGAGATAAAACAACTGGAATTGAGATCTTTAGAAAAAGGTAGGAGCAAATTACATAGGAAAATTGGAATTGTAGGAATGATACCTACAGGGGAGAAAGGAGGATTAAAAGAAGGCAGGATTTAAATGAGCTGTGTAATGTTTGACTGAAAATGTTTGGGTAGATTATAAGTGATGTGTAATGTTTGCAACTGCGAGTGTGTCTGTATGGATTGTGATGTAAAATGCTTGAAACTCTGATTTATATCGGTGTGGTTTGCTTTCATTTATACATTAATGTATGATTGCCTGTGTCATAAGTGATGGTTTAATAAAGGTGATGTTTAAAAAAAGAGGGGCGGGAATTGAATAACTTTTGTAATGTTGCTTAGGTTATGTAATATCAATATATGTGAAGCATAATGTTTGTTAATTTTAACTTAATACAGTTAGGCACATTCACATTTATATAAAAGTAGTCAATGTCACAAGTGATAATTCAGTAAAGGCGTTGAAAATCAGCTGAATGTGAAGAAACTAAGCATTTAGTGAAGTGTTTTTGTTGTACAGGCTATGAGTGCTTAGACAAAACAGTTTGAGGTTTCCTGGGAAGGAACTGATGGAATAGTTAAGATTGTGAATGGACTAGATGGACTAATTGGGTGTAATTTGAGTGTTAAGCAGCAGCATTCATCCCAACCCCTTCCATAGCAGAAGTAGAGCAAGATTTTGGTATGGGTGTGTGAATAATGTATGTTTTCTTTGGGGAGAAGTTGGTAGAGGTGGGAGACTTTGGTGATGGAAAGGCAGCTTTAAGGTTTGAGGAGATAAATAAACATGGAAAAAGACCAGTGTACTGTGAGAATTAAATGGAAGGGGATGTGAAAGCTTTGCATAGTAATGGTTGGTAATAGGAGGATAGAATGCAGAGCTGTATAGGGAATGGATAGATAAGTGGGATTAGATGATGCTTGATAAGAAGAATGAGGTGGAGGGATGTAGGGAGGAATGTCAAGAGTACTAGTTATGAAACCAGAATAACAGATGGAATTTGGTTGAAGTATCTAGGAGGAGTTAAGTAATGATTTATATGATTGAGGGAGCTAGAGTAATTTTTTTTAACAAGGTAGTTGGAGAACTATATGATGAGGTAGTGGGTAGTAGAGTAGTACTGTGTGATCATGAGAGAGATTGTAGGGTTTGTCAGAATTTTTTTAAAGATATTTGGTATAAAGGAGAGTGATTTGTGTTTGATATATAGGACAAATGGAGTTGGTTAATCTGTAAGGATCTGTGTTGTTGCATGAAGAATTGTATTGAATTTTGGTTAGATGTTAAAAGTTGTTGTAGGAGGGCTGTACCTTGAGACACATTGGATGGGTTGTGCATATCCAGTTTATTGAAGTGGCGCTATCAAGGCAAAATATTTCTAAGGAAGCTACAGGTATGGCTCTTTGAGGAACTACAATTTTTACTATTGTGCTATCGAGGAGATATGCTGTGTAGTTGGTGGAAGGGGGAAGTGAATGAGAACTTAATAGAGTTGGTGAATTTTAGAGGTAGATGGATCTTTAGTGGGTGGAGTTTGATAGGTGAATAGTAGGAGGAGAGAAAGTGTAAATTGATCTGGGGGTGGCTGGGGAAGTGCGAGGGAACAGAAGTAGACAGAGACTCCTCTGTGACTGATTCTCATGGAAATTTAACTCCTTATTCTTACACTTAACGTTTCACTCTCCTCACTCCTGTTCAGATCTTCTTTCCTACCTTTTCACAAGAGAAAAATAGCCACAGGCTATCCTTATTTTTTTTCCATATACTTGAGAGAAAATCATCTGCTATTGAAAGTCTCTTCATTGAAAGAATTTTGTTCACTGTTTTACTGTTTTGTCAACTTTCATGCAGATACTACCTGTTTACTTCTATTTTTTTTGTTGGTTAAGGTTATTTCCCTTCCCTATAGGCCATAATTTTTCATCCATAACTTAATTACTGGGCTCTGCTTCTCGTTAGGGTATAGTAAATAGTTTGTGCTACTGTTTTCAGTTTTATTCTTACAAATTTTTCACTTGTTTTGTTCAGGACAGTTACTGCTATTTTGGTGTTGGTTTTTATGTTTTTTTGGTGAAGTCATATTGGTGACAATAGAAAAGTTGGTTGAATTTAAGTGTGGGTCCTGTGGACAAAAGATTTTCTCCACAGCGTACACATATTGTATGGACTTCAGTATTTAAAAAATGTTTGCAGTATTTGTAAAGACAACACTATGATGACTTTGATAGGAACAAACTTTCAATGGTTTAATGCCCAAAGATGGTTTATCCCTATCAGGACCTTCTACTTCTCTTGGATCTAAGGATTCTGCCTGTCATGTACCTAAACAAACAGGACAGGTCTGATAAAAATATATGAATCATTCTATTGGGGACTATCTCTAAAGAGTCTTCTATTACTTGCAAAAGCTATAAATGAGAAGAGAGAATACGTCAATGATTTTGTGTTCCTAAACCAGTGGTTGGTGTGTAGGAGGACTTTCCAGCTATGATTGCTAGGCAGGATAGTGCATCTTCCTTGTATGAGGTTGAATTGGCCAGGTTTGTCCCATCTAGACCTACGCCTACGTCCTTCCGGCCTGTTTCCTTTTGCAGGAGTCATCGTGACTATGGAAATGTTGCAGGTTCAGGTTAAGATGGGTCTCTTCCTTCGTTCTCTGGTGCAAGGACAGATAGGGACAGTTCTTGGTTACCTATGTTTTTCTGCTAAATCATCAGCAGAACAAGGCCAGAGAGCATTCTTGAGACACTGTTACAGACCGATTTTATGAATTGATGTTGCCACCATTTGCATCTGGTTATCGACATAGTCCCATCACTACTGAGATGTTCTTTGTGTTTCAGTGTTGTAGTCCTGACTTGTGGGATTTCCTGTAGTGAAAGCCCTTGGCCAGCCAGACTACCAGAGAAAAGATTTCCCTCCTCCAACAGCTGGTGGATGCCCTGGCTGGTGTCTGTACACTCAGGTATACACTCTGGTATACAGGGAACCAACTGACATCATGCTTTCTGTCTTTTCTTACTGTTTGAGCCAAAAGCAGTGTTCCAGACATTGTGTCAGTCTGTCTACACTAGAGAGAAGTCATCTGAAAACCAAGTACCCTGTTGGGGAAACCCAGTCTACATTTTTGACTCCTGTCAGAGAAAGTCAATAATTGTCTCCTTTGTGGTAAGCAGATTCCACACCAAGATTTCCATTCTTTGTGTGTTACCTGTTTAGGCCCATATCACGACATGCCTAACTGCCATTTCTGAGCTTGTTTCAACTCTAGGACTATTAAGCATAGGGCATCTTAGCTAGGTATATTAGCGTTGCATCAGGTTCTCAGCATCTGATGGTACCTGCCAGTAAATCCAAGGTTGAGCTCCCTAAGCGCAAAAGGGATAAAAATGATCCAGGCTTAGGGCCTTGGGATGCATTACCTCAGGAGGAGCCTGCCTGGGTGTCCTGCAGAGTCCTACAGCAGCAGAGAGAGAAAAGTAGATTTTGAGTGGATTTAAGTACCTCCGTTTTGCTTGTTTTTGCTAGCCGCATTATTCTGACTTTTTTTTTTTTTTTTTATTAACTTTGCTACTTATCTGAACTGTTTTGAAGTCAAATACTGTTTGCACTTTAAATTGTAATTTTTTAAGTGTTTTCATCTGTTTAACTGTAAAGGGCTGCACACTCAAGTGTGATAGCTTAGTTTCTGTGTGTGCTTTAACTTAAAAAAATCCTTACCCCTCTACTCGTTTCCCGGCTTTCTAGATCTAGTAAAATCCGGTTTTTAGAGTTTGTTGAATTCTTGGCTGTTTGTAAGTTTTTGTGTTGCCCAGACCTTTCTAAGATAGAGGGAAGCTTCTCTGTTAATCAGTGAGAGTGGTGAACTTTGGAACAGCCTATCTGTCGCTGGAGGAGTGGTTTCAACTCGGAAACTGTAGTTTTATTGGCCGTTTTGGGCTATTTCTATCCCTTTCATCTTTCTGTTTAAAGACCCGTGTTTGCGCTTTTTGCGCATCACACAGTGCTGTTTAACTAGGGTTAAACTATTCCCAGCGTCATAAAGTCTGCTCTTCAATTTTTCCCTTAGAACTAGCCAGTTTCTTAGTTTTACCACTTAAATTTGCTTCATCGAACTCAGCAGTTGCTCAGAACTTGTACACACTAAATAGCTACAAATTATTACAGCACTCAGCCTTCCTCATTACCTAGAGGAAAACGGTTTTTGTACTTTCCACATTTGCCTAGAGGAAAACAGCTTTTGTACCTACTTTCCTCACTTGTCTAAAGGAAGATAGTTATTTATTCAGGCATGTCCAAGGGTCAGCTCGCAATGTTTTCTCCTGTCTACCTGATGAATCTGCATCTTGGGGCAGTGTAGCAATTGCCTCATGTACACACACAACCCTCTCCTTCTACCACCCAACACTACAAACTATGCGAGATGCATTTATCTAGCCAAACTGGAGGCAAAGCTCTCTCCAACCAGGACTGAACTCGTCAGTTAAGAGGAGAAGGTTAACACTTGCACCACACCACACTCATTACATAGTTTCACTAAACCTATACCACCAAAACCCACACTTAGAAACACAAAAACATTCACGGAGGCTCTCAATAATAATCTGCCCAAGCAACAGAGACCACCAGAGCAGAAACGCAGGCAAACTCCACCTCTCAACACAACCCAAAAGTTACATAACCCACAGACTCTGTGTGCCACTCAGCCACAGCCCATAAGGCAAAACAACATACCAAACACATTAGTCATAGGTGACATTGTAGTCAGGCTCACTGATGTTCCACTCACCAGACTAGACAAGGCGACGGTCACTGTCAGCTGCCTGTCTGGTGCCAGGATCCACCACATAACCCATGCACTCTGGTCACTCCACAACAAGTACAAATATGACTGTCATTTTCCATGTTGGTGTGAACGACCTGAGGCATACCTCCCTGGACTACATGAAGAGACATGGAAGAGATCTCCGATCATGTAATCAAGGCAGGTATGACCCTAGCACTGAGTAGCATCCTACATTCGCCCAGAATGATACAACAGTACAAGGACAGAAATGATTGACTTCAGCAATTGGCTAAGCTTCTGGTGTCATTCTAAGGAGATCCAATATCTGTCTGCCTGGGATGACATGGTCGACAGGCCATGATGCTTTGCCGCAGATGGCCTGCACCTGTCGCCCCTGGGATTCCGGATACTGGCTAAGGCTCTTGCCACCCCTATAGTGCCTTTTTTTAGGCAAGGTTCAAACAACAAACCCACCACCGTAATAGGTACAGGCAAGCAAAAACTGAGGGTAATACTCAACGCTAGCAGTCTAAACCTCAAAATGCACTCACTCGCGGCACGCTAGCAGTCTAAACCTCAAAATGCACTCACTCGGCACTCCTTAAAATGGAGAACATCGATATCTGTGCAGTGACTGAAACCTGGTTCAAGGCTCCAGAGATCGCCCCTGCATTACTGTGCTGTAATTCACACCATACCTTTCGGCCATCTAACCTAGACCAGAACACCAGAGGTGGAGGTGTGTCCATATTCATCAAGGATATCCACATTTCCAGGCTAGCTGCCCAATATAATGCATCTGAAATTATCCAAGTGCAACTAACTCTGGGCAAAACTGCAATCCAAATTGTAGCTTGCTACAGATCCCCCGCTATGCCCCAGGATTCCCACTCTGCTTTCTTTGACATACTGGAAAATGTTAGGGTTCAACCAAACACTCTAATAATGCGAGATTTCAACTACCCCACCATTAACTGGGAAAACTACTCGTGTACCAACTCCTTAGCTCAACGCTTTCTAGAATTCCTAAATTCCAATGCCCTGGATCAACTTATCCACACCCCAACCAGAGGCAACAATATCCTAGCCCTAGTCATTATCCACATGAGTGACCGGTGTTCCACACCTGAAGTCAACTCTTTGTTGGTCATAAGCTAATCACTATAGAGATCCACATCCCGCCCCCACCCCACAGCAGGGAAACCATTGTAAAAAATTTCTCCAAAGCTAACTTCATGCTTCTTAACACAGAAGTAGCAAACTTTACAACACCCATGCAGATGGACAGTTCAGTTATGACTGCTAAATCCTACACAAATACACTCTATAAGCACTTACACGAGTGCATGGATTGTGCTATCCCCAACAGAACCAAGATGCTATCCTCAAAAAAGAGGAAGCCAATCTGGTGGACCCCTGCTATAAACAAAATCTACAATGTAAGGAAGAAACTGTTGGAAAAGAGAGTAAAATTCCATGAGTGGAGTATCTCCCTGGTCAGCCTCAGTAAGAAGCTAAGATCCCTCATAAAATCCTCCAAAGCTAGCTACAAAAACAAGATTGCCACTGATTTCAAGGACCACCACAAAGCATTCTATAGTTATGTCAAGAATGGCAACACCCAGATCTGCTCAGAGTTGCAGCCCAATGGCGCGAAAATCACAGAACCAACTGATATCGCCAACATCCTGGCTGATAGATTCAGTGCTAACTTTACCCCCTCTCACCTCCTAAAGGGCCCATAGCTATACCAGAAGAATGCAGAGCCCCTGCAATCACAACTGCGCAGGTAAAGACTGCACTCTCCAAAGCCAAAAACACAGCATCCATGGGACCGGACAACATCCCAGGCTGCGTTCTACACTAACTTCAGAACAAATTGGCTCCCCACCTACCATGTTCAGTCATAGCTTCAGGCTTTGAACCCACTGAATGGCACACAGCAATAGTTACACTACTCCACAATGGGGGAGCCACCATGGACCCTGGGAGCTATCACCTCATTAACCTGATGAGCCTGGTCTGCAAAGCCATGGAACATATCATCATGGAACTCATAAACAAAGACATTGGTAACTTCCAAACTCTGGACCCCACCCAGTTCAGGTTTGTGAAAGGCAGATCTTGCCTCCTGAACCTGATTGACTTTGGGTCATCAAAGCCGTAGAAGAGGGTAAGGCAGTCCACACAGCCTATCTTGACCTTGCCATGGCTTTCGACACATCCCCCATTCTGGAATTCTAGATAAACTCACTAAACTGGGTACAAATTCTTACGTCACAAGATGGGTCACCATCTGGCTCACTGACGGAACCCACACTGTAAAAGTTGCAGACTCCAAATCTGACTTCAAAACCTGTGACAAGTGGAGTACCACAGGGTTCAGTCCTGGGTCCTCTCCTGTTTGGTATCTACTTCTCTGAAGTACGGGCTAACAGAGGGCCTCTGGCTGACTAAGTTTGCAGATGACTGCAAATTAGGTGCCATAGTAGAGTCCCCAAGTGACGTGGACATCCTAGAGAAGGGCTTCACTGAGACATGCCTGGTGTCCGAGCCAAGGCCTCAAGCTCAACACCAAAAAGTGCGTTGTCATCCCCTTTGAAAAATGAACTACCACATAGGCGGCAGTCCACTTAACGCTGAAGGTGTGATGAGACCTAGGGACTCAGGTGGACAGTAGTCTCTCCTTTGATTAATCACATCACCACAGTAGTCAGGAAATCCTTGTGTGTGGCACACCTCATCACAAAAGGGTTCTCATCCAGAAAAAGTGGGTCATTGTTCCCCTCTACTCGGCTCTCATTAGACCCATTATTGAGTACAATGCCCCTTTTGGAATGTACCTTACAAGACATCTGCAACAGCTGGAAAGGCCTCAGAAGTACCTCACAAAAAAGATTATGGGACTCAAACAGATGCCCTACTCTGACCATGTAAAAAAACTCAAGCTTTACTCCATAGCATATCACCTACTCCAAGGTGATCTCTGCCTAACATACAAAACTATGTCAAACCCAGAGCTGTTGAACATGCTACACCTTAAGAAAGCTCAAGCCCTCCGAGATACATGCTCTAGGGACCTAAAGCTAGTCACCACAGTAAACGGAACATGCTGGATGGATAGATTCCAGTTCCAGAGACTTCCCATACTGTGGGACAAGCAACCTGTCTATGTCGAGCAGAGTTCCTCATTAGCACTCTTCAAGAAAAATCTTGAAGAGTGGATGGGAAATAGGAAATTCACCCGGGGGATCACTTCTGTGGCTCTGCTCAACAGGGGCACAGAGAAATAACTTTTTTGGGTGCAAAAGCCAGGGAACCCTGCAGGCTAGGCTTAAATAGGCCTTTGGATAGATAGCCTAGTACCTAGTTATGAATGTATGACAGTCACTGTCCATCAACTAGTCCTACGCTTGTGATCACTGAAGAAGGCAAGACTCGTCCCGAGTCCAGTATGCCATTTGGGACCTCAAGTTCTGCACAAACCATAAGACTTGGTTCATCGGTCAGATCAGGGCCGCTGTACAGGTATTGGCTTTGGATAAACACGCTTTAACCAGTGACCGTACTTTGTGATGTCAGCCAATACCAATTGCACATATTCCCGAGAGACTGGCATCAGAGTTTTGGATGTATCTAGGCCCAAACCGAGAGCTACCCCAAAGAAGGATACTTCTGCTGTGCCTATGCCTAGGCATTCAGGCTCCCATGCAGGGTTATCAGCAGGATTTAATTTCCCTGGTCTGGTCCAGGCAACCCCTATTTAGTCTTCCTTAGGGAAAAGGAAAGGACCCTACTCCAGAAATCCTTTCTGATCCTTTTGAATCGGCTGAAGATTATGACCATGAAGATTCTGTTTTTAATGAAGGACCCTCCCTGACTTCCTTTCAAGATTTAGATTCTGAGGAAAACATGGCTTCTGCCCCCTCCAGGACATTTCCTTTGGGGAAAATCTATATTCCATGAGGGAGCATTTCCAATGGGAAGCGGAGGATTACCCACAATCTAAAGAGGAATAGGGAATTCCTTGACCTGTCAACACACACCTCTTGCCATCCATCCAGTTTTGGTGGTTGTAGAAGATGTTTTCTTGGATTCCTGTTTGAATCCAGGCTTCATTCCTCCACTTCCTTGAAAACCAGACAGGTTTTATAGGGTGGTGGACTCCCATAAACATCTCTTTAAGAACCTCTCTGCAGACCCAGAGGTGGTGATCCCAGGACCCAGAGGAGCTAAAGCTAGCTCCTCCAAAAATTCCCTGCCCACTGAGAGTAGGGCTCTTGATGGATCTGGTAAAAAGTTTACACCACTGCCACCGTAGCAATGAGAGCTCTTGTCTATCAATTCCACATGTTAAAATACCAGTAAACCATATCAGTTGAACCAAAACATTTAAAACCATTGAGGACAAGAATACTTGGACCTGTGCCCTTCTAGCTCTCAAGTTGCTAAACATTCCTTACATTGCAGATGTGATGCTGTCGAAGTTTCCAGATTGGCTGCAGCTACTGGTTCTTTTAATAGAAGATATGCATAGCTAAGGGAACAATCCCTCCCTGAACATGTCTGTGTCAAGTCTAATCTTTTAGATGCCCCTCTGGACAAAGATTTTCTCTTTTGACCCAAAGCTGAGGGTGTACTTAAAAAGATGGAAGATGAAGCTAAATGCATGCACACTGTTAAAGACTTTCTTCAGGTTCAGCCTTCTAGATTTGGTAGGAACTACCCTTCTAAACACTGGTCCTTTTCCTTTGCAATCCAAATCCAGGCAGAGAAAGCCACATGGGGAAAGGACACAAAAGGCAGCAACTACAGAAACCCAGGCAGTTGACCTCAGAGACTTTTTCAGGCAAGGGAGGTCTAGACCACAGGCCCCTGGCAGAGAGCAGCAGTGACTCTGGTCTCCCCAACCCCCCACAAGACAAGAAGGAAGACCATCTCTTTTCAAGGAAAATTGGTCTCTCTCATCACTTCGGACAGGTGGGTTCTAACCATTATTTCAGATGGTGATAGACTGTGGTTCAAAGAGCTACTAAAGCACATAGGCTGTCCAGACATTCCTCAAACCCAAAGGATATAGGCAGTTTCCCAAATTCAGAATTTTTGCTCCCAGGGCTCAGTGGAACCAGTTCCAGAACACCAAAAAGGAAAGGGTTTCTACTCCATGCTATTCCTGGTTCCCAGGAAGGAAGGCACTTAGTGTCTCATTCTAGACCTGTCTGCCCTTAATCAGTACCTGCTAGTTCCAAAATGCAAAATGTTAACTTTTCAAAAGTGTTTACCCATGATATTTCCACAGGCATTCATGGTCACCCTGGATCTGAAAGACGCCTACTTGCACATTCCCATAGAGGAATCAGACCGAAACTTTATACTTCAGAGCAGGTACCAGTCACTATCAATTTTGTGCTCTGCCCTTTGGCTTGTTTACCGCTCCCAAGGTTTTCCCAGAGTGCTTAGCCCCTGTGATCACCTTTTATAGGACCAGAGGGGTCCAAATCTACCCCTACCTGGACAATTGCCTAATCTAGGCTACAAGTCTTTCAAAACTCCCTTCAGAGTTCACCCAGAATCTCTCAACCTCCCTAGGCTTCACACTGAATCATCACAAATCATACAATCCTGGCAGAAGGTTCTCTGTTTTCCTGAGGGCTCTTCTGGACTCCTCCCTACCAATGGCCTTCTTACCTCCAGACAAGGTCTCTTTCCTGCCTCAGTACTTCCTAAAGATCATGCAGAGACAATGCCTCACAGCCAGGGAGTTCCACAGAGCATTGGGCTACATGGCATCTTGGATCCTCATGGTCCCTCTAGCCAGGCTACACACGAGGAAGCTCCAGTGGTAGCTCAGACATGTGGGGTGCCAGCATGCACAGTTCCTCTCAATCAAGATACAGCTGATTCCTTGCCTCCAGGAGGAATTTGCATGGTGGGCACGAGCTTGTGCTCAGAACCAGGGCCTTCCTTTCAGGTTCACACCCCAAGAGCAAACACTCAACCACCGATGCCTTGGAGACGGCCTGTAGGTCCCACCTCAAACACTTCCAGACCCAAGGAAAATGGGGAAATGTCAGTTCAGAGACAAACACAAACTTGAAGGAGCTTATGGCAGTTCAAAAAGGCCTGTTAGAATTCAGAGAAAAATGGAAACCAGGAGTCCTTTTAGTAAAAATGGACAACACCACAGTCATGTGTTACATAAACGGAGCGATACTCGCTCCTACCCTCTGTCACCTAGCAGTGCAAGTTTGGGAGACTGCTCTCTGTCTGGGGTTACACCTTTTGGCACAATACCTGCCAGGCCCTCAAAACTCTCTTGTGGATCACCTCAGCAGAAATCTGATAGACCCCCCAAATGGCATCTGCATTGGGGAAATATTTCTGAGCATAGCCAGAAATGGGGAGTTCACCAGATAGACCTCTTTGCCATCGGGAAAAAAGATTCTGCTCCAGGAGCAACCTACCCTCAACCTGGAAGACCTATGCATTTTTGCTTTCTCTGACTCTCCTTTTCATCTGTGTATCCCCCCCCCTTTACATATGCTTCCTTAGGTGCTTCTAAAAATAAGGGAAGAGGGACCAAAGGCAATTCTGATAGCCACAGACTGTCCCAGACAACAGTTGTATCCTCTGCTACGCAATCTAACCAATGAGAAACTATGGCATTTACCTCAGAGAGTGGACCTTATGACTCAGGACAAGAGAAAGATTATGCATCTCAACCTGCAGACACTCAAACCCTCAGTCTGGATAATTCTTGAGCAACCTGGACAGATCTGCCCTAAGCAAGCAGGTTCAAGGCGACCTTAAAGAGACAAGAAAGCCATTACTAGGAAATCTTTCTCAGCTAAGTGGAGAAGATTTTCCATTTGGTGTGAACAACAGGGCCACAATCATTTTAGCCAAGATTCTTATCATACTATGGTGGGTGGGCTGATTGGTGTGATGACAGGGATGAATTTTCTGAGCTGTGATACAGAACTGGAATAGCCTAGACATGGTATGGCCTTGCTTTGTCTAATTATGGTGTCTGCCAAAAAAAGGAATTACTAGAAAATGGAAATCAAAATCTAAACTAACTATATTAGAAGCAGTGAATATAGTAACAGAGATAAAACTGGAATAGAGATATTTAAAAAAGATAGGAGCAAACTACATAGAAAAAAATGGGAATTGTGGGAACAGTACATACAGGGGAGGAATGAGGTTTAAAAGAAGGTAGGACTTAACTGAGCTATGTAATACTTGGCTGAAAACGATTGAATAGATTATAAGTGATTCATAATGTTTGTAACATTTTTAATTTCCCCAAGTCTTTTGGGTTTCTTACACCATGATGGGAATGGACCCCATTCCCAAGCCAAAGTTCGACTAAAGTTCATGAAATTAGTATTGTTTCACTCTTTGATGTTAGCCAAAAGTGCTCTTCGCAGCACCTGCAATGTGCCCAGTAATGACTCATTCTGCAATTTGTACAGTGTTACATGAATTGGTAACCTATCTAAATACAATTGTAAATTCTTTTTTATAAGACCAGTTGCTCCTAGTACTATTGGAACTGTCTGGGTATTTTCTTCCACATGGCTCTTGTTTCTGTCTGCAGATCGAGGTATTTTATGACTTTGTGTCTCTCTGTACGCAAGACACTGTAGTCACTAGGTGTGCCGATTTCAGTGATCAATGCTACTTTTATCTTCTTTTCTTGGACCACTGATTTTGGTTTTCTAGCATCTATCTTTTGGACTGTTGGCATTGGGTGATCCCATGTGATGTAAACTTCATCATTTTCTATGATTCTCTGTGGCTCATGTTTCCAGTGTTTTTCAGTCACTTCGATACCATAATGTTTGCACAATCTCACCACATTATTATGCCTTTCAGTATACAGTCTCTCTGCCATTAGAGAGTCGCGACCAGCAATAAGGTGTGTGACTGTTTCCAATTTGGTTCCACAAAACCTACATATGTCTGTTTCTCCCACATGTTCAATGGACTTAATAAACCAGCATGTACATAGCCCACTATCTTGGGCTGCCAATATTAACCTTTCATTTCTTGATTTAAATTCACCTCTCCTTAACCATTCCTGCATTTGCTCTTGATCAACATGAGGCACTTCCAGAAGTTTTCTATACTTGCAGCTATATTTATGTTTTTTCCACATTTCTTGCCTTGTCATCTGGTCCTTCACCTTATTTTTCAGCACATTCAGTTGCTGCTTGGTTTTTTTATCCACTTCTGGTTTGATTTCCATTCCTGCTTGACGTTGATATTCTTCTGCTAAATTAAGCAGAGATGTCATCTTAGATTTATTCTCCTCATGTTTCAAAACTTTCACCACATTTGGATCTTGTGAGGTCAGTAGATATGTGTGGAGTCCCACGACTGCAGATCTGTACATGTAATTAATTTCAAGGAGGCCCAGACCCCCTTCAGAACAGGGAATATATAATCTTGGTATCCACTGATTTTTATAAATCATTTGGTGAGCATGAAACATCCTTCTTGTTTTAATATCAAATCTATCCAACACTTTTGGGGGCCAGTCAATCACTCCAAAACTATGTTAGGACAGGAAGATCAAATTGATTTATAGCTTGGATCTTGTTCCTAGGTGCCAGTGCTGTTTTCAGGATTAATTTAAGTCCTCTAAAGTACTCCTTACTAAGCTTTATTCGCATTTGTTCATGTTTTATTGATGATCCTTCATCAATTCCCAAGTATTTATACACCCCCTCTTGCTCAAGTTCGTTTATATCACATTGTTGTCCCAAACCGATGTTTTCCTAGTGCTGCAATTTTCCTTTTTTAAAGGTTGCTTTTGCACATTTATCAAGACCAAATGACATTCCAAAATCATCTGAAAAAGTTTGACAACCTGCAGCTGTGCTTTCAGTTCCTCATTTGATGAGCTATACAATTTTTAAATGATTTTAAATCCTAGACAAAGAGAAGATAAGTCATTAGACTTTGTTGTTTTCTAGAAGCCAAATTATAGCCGTGACCTAAGCTGTTAAGTAAACAGCTTAATGGATTAATGGCAAGGCAAAATGGCAACAGTGACGGAGTCACCCTGGAATATCCCCGTTTGGATTTCTATCCCTGGGATAATAATCCGTCCTTTATCATGGCTTAATTGCAAAGTGGTCTGCCAGTGGCTCATGGTTACTGTAATGTAATCAATCAGTGGAGGATATACCTTATACATTTTAAGCACTCTTTTATCCATGAATGTGGGATACTATCAAATGCTTTTTTATAGTCAGTCCATGCCATACTTAGATTCATCCCTTTCTTACAGTTCTCCACTATAACTTTATTTAGCAACAAATGATCTTTTGTTCCATATGACTTTCTTTTATTGCCCTTTTGTTCTACTGCTATAATTGAGTTTTCTTCTAAATTACTATAAACTCTGTCGGCGTCTTTCCCCATGTATAGTTTATACATCATCAGAAGACAAGTTATTGGCCTATAATTTTTAGGGTTGCTTGCAGGTTCACTATTGAGTAAGAGAATTGTTTTTTTCCTGTTAACCAGTGTGGTGTCTGTTCGGGGTGTGCATATAAATATTTCTTACTCATGGCTAGATCCTCGTGTAAAGAAGTTAATACTTTAAGCCAAAAGTTAGGTACTGCATCTGGGCCTGGGGTTTTCCAATTAGAGGCATTTCTCAACTTTGTTTCGGTCTCTCTCTGGCTGTTATTTCATCCCATTTCATATCCTGTCCCTTTAAACTTCTTATTCTTTCTTTTACTTCTTCTACCCATTTAGCATCTTTATGTTCCACAGGATCTTCATAGATACTTCTCCAAAATGCATCTACTTCCTCTTTTTTTGGCGGTCTATCAGTTCCTTTTACCTTTATTCCCAATTCTCTATAAAACTTTTTTGGGTCATCAGTAAATTGCTTATTTTGTGCTTTTCCCTTATATTTATCTTCGTATCTTCTGAGTCTTTCTGCCTGTTTTGAAATTTTTAGTTGATCTCCAATAGTGCATAATAGATCCTGGTCTGTTCTAATACTGCACATTGCTTTTAACATCTCTTTCTTAATACTTTTGTTGATCTGTTCCCTCTTCTATAATCTTCTAACAATGACACTTCTGGTCTTAGCTGCTTTTATAGTTTTCTCTATTCGATATTTCCATGATAGTATGCACTTTCACCCCCCCTTTTCCCTCGCTACCCTATGTTCCTGTGGTAGAATTTTATCAGTTGTTAATTTAGCACAGTAATATATTCTGTTTGCTTCTGTTATATTGCATGGATCTCTATGGACAGTCCCAGTTACTGTGTTCATTTGTTTTATCAAGCTTCTGACTTGGGTTTTATTAACCTTCTGCAATCTATTTCTCTCACTGATCTTGATATATCTGTATTTGTCTATTAAATCAAGCAACTCTTCTCTTAACTCCTTTTCTTCCATACTGAGGGCACATCCCTTGTTTTCATTTTCCTGTGGGCATTCTATAGAAAGTTCTATAACATCTTCTGTGCCATCTGTTGTTTTATCATATGGAAACCCGTATGGAAACTCGCTGGCCTATCACTCATCAACATTAACTGCATCAGAGTTTCCACAATTTCCTGATGTTTATCGTGTTTCACTGCTGCAGTCATTACACTCGGGTTATCCTGCCATCAGGCGGTCCCGCAGTCGGCCAGAGTTCCAAAGTCTTGGTCCGGTGTCAGTTGCTGTCGCTTCTTCCCTGACGTCAGTGCGCCAGGGGTATATAAGATGCAGCCGACGCCATTTTCTTCCGTCTTTCTTGCCATGCGGTGCCCGAAGCAAAAGCAGTTCGCAAGTGCTGGTCGGACAACTCCTGAGATTTTCACTCGAATTTCAGAACCGAAGTCTTCAATAAAGCTAAGTACCCCGTTGGGGAAACATTTTCTTGCCTCAGACCGATGTCAGTAAAAGTTAATAATTGTATTTCTTGTGGGAAGCAAATACCTCATAAGGATTTTCATTGTTACTGTATCCCAAAGGTGGAGGAGTGTCAATATTCACCAAGGATATTCACACCACCAGGCTAGTTGGCCAACACAATGTGTCTGAAATTCTCCAAGTGCAACTAACACTAGGTAAGACTGCAATCCAAATTGTAGCTTGCTACAGATCCCCCACCATACCCCAAGATTCTCACTACACCTTTTTAAACATACTGGAAAATATTAAGATAGAACCAAACACCCTAATACTGGGTGATTTTAACTACCCTGCCATTAACTGGGATAACTACTCATGTCCCAACACCTTTGCGCAACGGTTCTTGGAATTCATAAATTCCAATGCCCTGGATCAACTAATCCATAGTCCCACCAGGGGCTCCAATATCCTAGACCTGGTCATTACC
Organism: Protopterus annectens; assembly: GCF_019279795.1. Taxonomy (NCBI): domain Eukaryota; kingdom Metazoa; phylum Chordata; order Ceratodontiformes; family Protopteridae; genus Protopterus; species Protopterus annectens. The sequence goes on from NC_056744.1 coordinate 7,053,677, forward strand.
AACATGGCAAATCAATGCTCCATACCTATGGTCACCCCCTCGTTAGTCAGGTCTGACCATAAGCTAATCACCCTTAACATCCACATCCCACCCCACCCCCAGTAAAGAAACCACCATAAAAACTTCTCCAAAGCCAACTTCATGCTACTCAAGTCAGAAGTGACAAACTTCACGACACCCATGCAGACGGAACTGAAAGTTCAACTGCTGAATCCTACACTAAGGCACTGTACGAGCACATCCACTCATGCATGAATCGTGCCATCCCAAATAGAACCAAAATGCTCTCATCCAAAAAGGAAGCCAATCTGGTGGTCCCCTGCCATAAACAAACTTTACAACAAAAGGAAGAAACATTTTGCAGAAAAGAGGAAAATCCCAGGATGCAAAAAACTCCCTTACTAGCCTCAGTAAGAAACTGAGATGCCTCATAAAATCCTCCAAAGCTAGTTATGAAAATAAAATTGCCAAAGATTCCAAAGACAACCACAAAGCATTCTATAACTATGTCAAGAATCTAAATGGCAATGCTCAGATCTGCTCTGAGCTAAAACAGAATGGCAATAAATGTACTGATCCAAAGGATATTGCCAATATCCTGGCAGATCGATTCAGTGCCAACTTCACGGCGCTGGCACCGCCTAAATGGCCCATCTCAATACCGGAAGATTGCCAAATTCCAGTAATAACGGCCACACAGGTACAAAACGCACTCTCTAAAGCCAAGAATACAGCATCCATGGGACCAGATGACATCCCGGGCTGTGTACTACATGAACTACAATATGAACTGGCACCTCACCTAAGTGTCATGTTTAATCATAGCCTCACCTCAGGTTTCGTGCCCACTGAGTGGCACAGAGCTACAGTTATCCCAATCCACAAGGGGGGATCCACCTTGGATCCCGGAAACTACCATCCCATCAGTCTGACAAGCCTTATCTGCAAGGCCATGGAGCGTATTATCATGGAACTTATAAACAAAGACATTGGCAACCTTCAAACACTGGACCCCACCCAGTTTGGGTTTGTGAAGGGCCGATCTTGTCTCCTGAACCTGATTGACTTCTTTGAATCAGTCTGCAGAGCCATGGACAAGGGTAAGGTGGTCCACACAGCCTATCTAGACCTTGCCAAGGCCTTTGACACCATCCCCCACTCTGGAATCATAGATAAAGTTACTAAGTTGGGTATTAATCCCTATGTCACCCAATGGGTTGCTAAATGGCTTACTGATAGAACCCACACTGTAAAAGTAGCCGACTCCAAATCCAGCTCCAGACAAGTGACAAGTGGAGTACCTCAGGGTTCAGTCCTGGGGCCGCTCTTGTTTGGCATCTACTTCTCTGAAGTACAGGTCAACACTAAGGGACTCTGGCTAACAAAGTTTGCAGATGACTGCAAACTGGGAGCCATTATTGAATCCCCAAATTATGTGGATACTCTACAAAACTTACAGAAACAGATGCTTGGTGCCAGAGCCATGGGCTCAAGCTCAATGCCAAGAAATGTATTGTTATCCCCTTTGGGAAAAAACATGTATCCATGAATTACCATATAGGTGGCAGTACACTAAACACAGAAAGTGTGATGGGACACAGGTGGACAGCGGTCTCACCTTCGATAACCACATCGCCACAACAGTCAGGAAATCCTTCTATGTGGCACACCTCATCACGAAGGGCTTTTCATCCAGAAAAAAGGAGGTCATTGTCCCACTGTACTCATCCCTCATTAGACCCATTATAGAATACAACGCCCCATTTGGTATGTACCTCTCAAGACATCTGCGACAACTGGAAAGGCCTCAGAAATACCTCACTAAAAGAATCACAGGCCTAAAGCAGATGCCCTACGCTGACCGCCTTAAAAACTCCAGCTATACTCTGTCGCATATCGTCTACTCAGAGGCGATCTCTGCTTAACATACAAGGCTATGTCAAACCCAGAGCTGTTGGACATGCTACACTTAAAGAAATCCCAATCCCTCAGAGCTACACGCTCCAGGGATCTAAACCTTGTCATCACAATAAACAAAACATGCTGGAGGGATAGGTTCCTGACCCAGAGACTCCCCAGACTCTGGAATAGATTGCCCATACATGTCAAGCAGAGTGCCTCTTTGGACCTCTTCAAGAGGAACCTTGACGTTTGGATGTGGATCACGTCAGTCGCCCTGCTAGACAGGGGTCCAGGAAAGTAAATAATGTGGGAAGAAATAGCCAGGGAATTGTTATGGCTAGGCTTGTATAGGCCCTAGGGCTGATAGCCTAGTACCAACCTATGAACCATGCCTAGGCCCAGACCACGACGTCACAGGTTGTTGGTTTTGTGCTAGGTTTAATAAGCGCACTATTAAACGTCGGTTTGATTTTGCCCGACATTATTTCAGCAGAAAATTCAATTATACCATGCCGTCGGAGCAACCGACGACCGGGATTCACAAAAAGCACAAAGATAAGGACAGGCATCAGAGGCCCAAAACTGACGAGGCCTCTTCTAGGCCAGTCACCGGTTCTCCGGTTTTCAGCGAGGAGCTTTTGCAGCCCCTGACGACCGCTTCTTTTGAACCACAGGCTGCCTCTGACTCCCACGTGGAGATGGCTGGGCCTTCGGATTCTCAAAATTTAGGGCCTACCGAGACTATCCCTTCAGAGGGATCCAGAGCAGCTGAACAACCCTCAGCTTCAGAGGGTGTATTCAGACCTACTTAACTAACCATCAAATCTTCTGCCAAGACTAAAACCCCTTTAAAAGTAAAGAAGCAAGTCCAACATTCACCAGGACAGGCCATGCCTAAGAAACAGATGCTCAAAATGGCCGAAGACTTAATTACTCTGATCAGAGGTTCCCATCCCCCGCCTGATAAAAGGCCTAGACAGGATACAGACTATGACTCATCTGACCAGGTGTCCATTTCTTCGGAGTCATCATCAGATCAGGGATCCTCTTTACCCCCCTATGAGGACTCTGATGCTGAAGATTCAATTCCTTCAGCCTCTCCTCCAGAGGACTACTCTTTTGGGGAAAATTTACATACCATGAGGGAGCATTTCCACTGGGAGGGCCAGGATTACTCTGAATCCAAGAAAAGGCTCCGAGAGTTCCTTTTACTACCTCAACACAGACCCCTTGCTATTCTGCCAGTGTTACACATTGTGGATGATGTGCACTCTGAATCCAGTTTAAATCCTGATTCTTTGCCTCCTGCTCTAGTGAAACCAGACAGATTTATTTATTTATTTATATATATTTGTTGACCGGGAGTGTCCGACTGGACGTAGGTCCATTTTCAGTGGAGGCCCGGGGAGAAAAGCTCCACAGTTAAAATAAACAGACAGTAGTTACATTGGATTACATAGCGATTAACAATTTACATAGCAATTTACAACATATTTACAGATGAAGAACATAGTACATCAGTAGACAACTAGAATCTTTATCTGTGAAGTACATAACAGACATTAACAAATGCTGTATAAGTACTAGGCTTATGAGCATCTGAGCTTGCTATAATCAAGGTAGTTAGGGGAGTGGAAAGAAAGGTAGTGGTTGGATGGGGTGGGTGATATTAGAGTTGGAGTGGCAAGGGCATAGCCAGCATGTTTTTAGGTGCGCTTTTAGCAAAGTTTTGAAGTGGGTGCATGATGGTACGGAGGTAATTGTGGGTGGGCGGGAGTTCCATAATTTGGCTATGGTGCAAGAGAATAGTGCTTCACCGGCAGAGTTATTGGCTTTAGTGATCTGCAAGTGATTTTTGTTGCTGGATCTTAGTGGTCTGGTGGTGCGATAGGGTTGGAGTAGATTCTGGAGGGATGGGACATTTAGTGATGGTTTACTAGTTTGTGGGCGAGTGAGAGTTGATACCATTGAAGGAGGTGAGGGAGTTCAAGCCAGCCCAGTTCAGCAAGTGAGAGACAGTGGTGACTACGGTAGGACGCCCCTGAGGAGTATTTGGCAATTTTGTTGTAGCAGGTCTCTAGCTTGTTTAAATCACATTGCCTTAGGTTGGTATATATTGGAGAGGCATAAAGTAGGGTGGAGATAAGGTGGGAATTTGCCATTGAAATCTTTTGCTGCTTTGGTGAGAAGATGCTGCTTATTTCTGTATAATGCTCCTAGTTTTTTGTGGACTTTTTTTATGGTCATGGATATGTGAATGTCAAATTTTAGTTTATTGTCTATTTCCACTCCTAGCAAGTTGGGTATATAGTGGTGTTGTCTTTTGCTGTGATGTTAAAGTGAGAGTTGTTTTGAGTATGTTTGGTGGGTTGGAAGATGAGTAGTTTAGTTTTGTTTGGGTTGAGTATTAATTGGGCATCGGATAACCAAGTTTCAACAGAGGAAAAGGCTTCCTGTGTGACTTTTTGCAGTTTGGGTAGGGACTGGGCTGAGCAGATGATGGTAGAGTCATCTGCGTATTGTATGAGTGTGCCATGTGTGGTGGCAGAGGCTAGATTATTTGTGAAAACAGAGAAGAGTAGAGGTCCAAGGATGGATCCTTGGGGAATCCCTATGGAGACAGGTAGTTGGGGAGATATGTCATTCTGCCATACAACGGATTGTTGGCGGTCAGACAGGTAACTCTGAAACCAATTGGTGGCCGATTGTGAGAAGGATCGGTTATTGAGGACAGAGATATGTTGTTTGTGTGGGACCATGACAAATGCTTTAGATAGGTCTAGGAAAGTAGCAGAGGAGAGATAGCCATTGTTTTTATGCTGAAGGATAGTGTTAGTAAAGGAGAGTAAGGCAGTGGTGGTGCTATGGTTTGGTCGGAAACCATGCTGAGTATTGGAAAGGAGGTTGTTAGTAAGGAAGTAGTCTGAGACCTGAGACTGTATGCATCTCTCTAGTATTTTGGAGAGTGGAGAGAGAATAGCTATGGGGTGGTAATTGGTTAGTTCTATGGGGGGTCCGCCTTTGTGGAGGGGAATTATATGTGATACTTTCCACAGTGTGGGAACATAACTTTCTGACAGAGATTGGTTAATCAAGATGGATACTGGGTAGGCCAGAGCATCAGCTGCGATTTGTAGGTGTTCACTTGGGAGGTTGTCTGCTGCTAATTTGGTGGGTTTAAGTTTAGTTAAGAGTTTTTTTATGTTGGAGGTAGGTACAGGAGAAAAAGAAAAGGCAGTGGGGAGATTAGTAGTTGAAGGTGTGGGTTGGAGGGGAGGGGGGTTGTGTTGTTTAGCTAGTGATAGTATGGTTTGTGTGAAGTGTGTGTTGAATGAGGTAGCAATATTTTTTGAGGAGTGAGGGATGTTAGGAGGAGGGGTACTGACTTTACCAGGGTGGAGGATGGAGTTTATGGAGGACCAGAATTGTTTGGGGCTGTGTTTGGAGGAGTCTAGGGCTGACTGGTAGTATTGGAATTTGTCCTGTTTTTATTAGCTTTTTGACTCTATTGCGTAGTTCTAGGAATTTCTGTCTAGTTGAGGGGGTCTTGGTTTACTACTATACTACAGATACTATACTGTATACTATACAGATACTACAGAGTCCTTGACTCTCACAAATTATTTTACAAAAAGTCCTGTTGCTGACCCTGAAACTATTTCCCAGGGTCCCAAAGGGGTAAAAGCCTCTACAGCCAAAAATCCAGTTCCCTCTGACAGGGGCTCTAGAGCATTAGACAGATGGGGGAAGAAAGTATACACATCTGCAACTTTAGCAATGAGGGCCTTAAATTGCCAGTTTCACATGCTTAAATATCAGCAATACTTACTGTCTCAATTACAACAAAAAATGCTTACAAATTCAGATCTTCCTGATTATAAGGAAATGCAGGATTTCAGAACAAGTGGGGAAACCTACTTTGCAATGTGGTTTTGATTCATTAGAGGCCTCTTGTAGAGCAGCAGTTACAGGGTCTGTCATTCAAAGGCATGCTTGGTTAAAAGAACAAAGTTTACCTGATCATGTTAAAGCAAAATTATTGGATGCACCTTTGCAGCAGGATGTTTTATTTGGAGCCAAGGCAGAAGAGGTATTAAAGAAAATGGAGGATAAGGCAAAATCTATGCAAACGGTGAAGGATTTTTTACAGGTTCAGCCTCCTCGATTTAGCAGAAATTGGCCAACAAAAAATTGTTTTTTTCCAGTTACAGACAGACCTCAAAGGGGCAGATACAGACGTCCAAGAGGCAGAGGTCAGCCACAAGGTTCTTACAGGCCTCGACAATGGGGTGCATCAACCCAGAAAGGAGGGGAAGACAGACCACAACCTTTTAGGAAACAGTCCCAATGACTTCCCCCTTCAGCTGCCAAGCACTTCTCTCCTGGCAGCTCCCTTGGGAGGAAAACTAGTACTTTTTCTCACAATTGGCATATCATCACCCAAGACAAATGGGTTCTAAATATTGTATTTCAAGGTTACAGGTTCCACTTTCACACATTGCCAAGACTAAAAGGAACGCCAAACCTGCCAGCAAATCAGTTGGCAGAGGCTCAAAAACAAATTACAACACTCATGGACATGAGAGCTATTCAAAAGGTACCAACACAAGAGCAAGGACAAGGATTTTACTCAAGACTCTTACTTTCTGGTCCTCAGAAAGGACAAAGCCTGGAGGCCCATTCTGGATCTTTCTTCTCTAAATACTTACCTGGATGTTCCCAAATTCAGAATGTTGACACTACAGCAGCTTCTTCCCATGCTGGGCAAGAAAGCTTGGCTAGTAACGTTGGACCTCAAGGAGGCATACCTGTATGTCCCTATCAGACAAAATTGCAGAAGATACCTCGGATTCTTAGCAAGTTCAACGCATTATCAATTCTCTGCACTGCCCTTTGGCTTATCTACTGCGTCCAGGGTCTTCAAAAAATGCCTGGCACCAGTAATTGCATTTTGCAGACAAAGGGGAATTCAAATATACCCATACTTGGACGACTGCCTTATTCAAGCAGAAAGCAAGGACATTCTTCTAAAACATCTGGCGTTTGTAAAAAGCTTGCTAAGTTGCCTAGGGTACACAGTAAACGAAAAGAAGTCAAAACTAGTTCCCTCACAAGAGATAATATTCCTGGGTGCCAGCTTAAGTACAACGGCCCAGATGGCTTATCTCATGCCAGACAAACAAGGACAACTGACTCAATACTTTCAATTGATGGCAACAAAAACCCAACTCCCTGCAAGAAAAATTCTGCAGGCCTTGGGGGTTCATGGCATCTTGCATACTACTAATTCCATATGCCAGACTGCATATGAGGAAGTTACAATGGTATCTGAAAAGTGTATGAACTCAGCACTGCCACAGTTTAGAAGCAATAATACCACTCATCCCCTGCCTTCAACAGGAGTTTCAGTGGTGGGCACAGGCATGTCACCACAACAAGGGACAGCCTTTTACTTTACCCACAGCCAGGCAGACAGTAACAACAGATGCATCGGATTACGCCTGGGGAGCACACATGGCAGGACAATGTATCCAGGGCAAGTGGACCACAGACCAAATGCATCTCCACATCAATCAAAAAGATATGCTAGCCGTACAAAATGCCCTGACAGCTTTCAAGGACCTTCTACATCCAGGACAATTGCTACTAAATACGGACAACACCACAGTTATGTGGTACATAAACAAGCAAGGGGCACACATTCCTACCCCCTATGCAGACGAGCAATGGGGCACACATTCCTACCCCATATGCAGACAAGCAATGACTTTGTGGAATACAGCACTGACCTATCAAGTTCAACTGCAAGCACAATTCCTGCCAGGAAAGAAAATTACACTGGCAGACAACTTAAGCAGAAATATCATGGATCCTCACGATTGGAAACTAAATCCACAAGTATTCACAATGATAACTCAGAAATGGGGGAGCCCAGACATAGATTTTTTTTTTTTTTTTTTTTTGCCTCCCCTCTGAACTGCCGACTACAGAAATTCTGCACAAGGACTTGCCACACACAAGCATGGAAAGTGGACGTCCTATCATTCAGTTGGAAAATCTAAAAGTTTATGCCTTCCCACCACTGCCTCTCCTAGCAAAGGTACTCCTAAAAGCCAGACTAGAGAGGCCACAAATGATCCTCATTGCTCCGGACTGGCCACGACAGCACTGGTATCCAATTTTAAGGGACATGGCTCAAGGCCCAGCATGGATTTTACCTCAAATACCTCACCTCATCTTCTGACTCAGCAAAACAATCCGATCCTGCACAGCCAGCTCAAAACCATCTGGCTGCATGGTAGATTACTTAACCAAACAGTCAACACTCCTCTCTAAAGCTGTTATGGATGTCATTTTGGAGGCCAGGCGGCCCAGCACCAGGAAATCTTATTCAGAAAAATGGAAAAGAATCTGCGCCTGGAACGAGGCTCAAGGCCTTAACCCTCCTGTCCCAAACATTCCTCCGATATTACAATACTTAACTGAGATGCTGGACAAAGGCCTTTCCTTTTCATCTATTGAGATCCACGCCTCTGCTATTTCAGCTCATTACAACAAGGATCCTCCTATTTTTTCACATCCATTACTAAGACAATACCTCAGAGGGGCTAAAAACATAACACCGCCCCGGAGAGCACCAACACCAACTTGGGACCTCAATTTTGTTTTGGAAAAACTTACTCTACCACCTTTTGAGCCAGCCATTTCAGCAGAATTAAAATTTTTGTCATGGAAAACTGCTCTGCTGCTTGCAATAACTTCAGCACGGAGAGTCTCAGAGTTACAGGCACTAATGGCAGTGGAACCTTTCATCATTTTTCATCAAGACAGGGTTTCCTTAAGAACAAACCCTACCTTTATGCCAAAGGTGGTATCTAGTGTGGCTTTTAACCAAACCATTCACTTGCCCACTTTTTATCCAAATCCCCAGAATAAAGGGGAGAGACTTTTTCATTCATTGGACATACACAGGCAGTTACGTTTCTACTTGGACAAAACAGAAGCTTTCAGGAAAACTGAACAACTGTTTGTATCATATGCTGCAGGATCACAGGGAAAGGCTATTTCAAAACAGACCATTTCAAAGTGGATAGGACACTGTATCCAATTCTGCTACACACAACATGGAAAAACTGTGCCTAGTAACATTAGGCCTCATTCTACCAGGACGACAGCCACTTCAGCAGCCTTTCTTAGAGGAGTACCAACCAAGGATATTTTGGAAGCTGCAACTTGGAGTTCATTGCACACCTTTACCAAGCATCATCACTTACCTCTATACTCCAAATCCAGAGCTGGCTTTGCCACTGCAGTTCTGCAGGGCCTCATAGCCACTCCTAGTCCTATATAGACCCAGCCGCCCAACCTCAGCTTTGGGATTCAACCCATGTGTAATGACTGCAGCAGTGAAACACGATGAACATAGTACAGTTTTGTACCTACCATAAATGTAGATGTTCGAGTGTATTCACTGCTGCAGTCCAGGTTACCCTCCCTCCAGCCCCACTTTCTTAGCTGGGACTTATATATTCCTCTATATCCTATACAACCTATGTGGTGTATTTGCTTGTAGATAAAGGTATTGTTTCATATTTTTTTATGTATGTGTCATTAGCAATATGTATTGCCTACTTATTTGGGGGCACTTGACATCTGGGGCAAGAAAAACTGAAGAAAATGGCGTCGGCTGCATCTTGTATACCCCTGGCGCACTGACATCAGGGAAGAAGTGACAGCAACTGACGCCGGACCAAGGCTTTGGAACTCTGGCCGACTGCGGGACCGTCTGATGGCAGGATAGCCCGAGTGTAATGACTGCAGCAGTGAATACACTCTAACATCTACATTTATGGTAGGTACAAAACTGTACTTTCCTTTCCTTCCTGTCTAGCTTCAAGTGAACTTTTATACTGATTTCCTGTGGAAAGCTCCAAAATATCTTGATATGGCACCTGACCTCTTGCTTTCTGTTCCGCTGGTTTCCACTTAAATTGGATATCCATTGCTTTATCCTGTTGTGATGCTTTCTGCATTTTATTTTGTACATTGAATCCTTCTCTTTGCAGCTGTTCCATTACCTCAATTTCTATGTCTTTGACTTCTCCATTACTAATTTCTTTTTCTACTTTTCCTCTTAGTCTTATTTTTTATATTGTAAAGTTTTCCATATCTGGATTCCTTTGCCTATATTTCTCTTCAAATATCTTTGGTGCTGCTGTTTTTGTACTGGTTAGTTTTGCTTTCTCCTTTGCAAAAATATTACACCATATTAAATCTCTTTTCCTTTCCCTTCTCCATATTTTTTCTTCACACATCTCCTGATCTTCTTGCTTTTCCTTATTCTGGGGACTCGCTCCATCATGCTGTGATGTAGTCTGTTTTAGACCTTCTACATTAACTCCTTCACTTTGCGGGCACTCCATAACTTCAACCTCTATTTCTTTAACTTCTTCTTTACTAATAGTCTTTTCTATGTTAAATCTTTGTACTTTTAGTCTTTTATTGTGAAATTTTCCGTATCTGGATGCCTTTGCCTGTATTTTTCTTCGAATATCTTTGAAACTGACTTCTTTATATTAGTTAATTTGGCTTTCTCCTTTGCATAAATATTGTACCATATCAAATTTCTTTCTTTCCCATGTTCATATTTCTTTTTTATATTTTTCAAATATCTCTAGGTTTTGTTGTTTATATTTTCTCACTTCCTCAGAGGCATCCTTTTCCAAAGAGGTTTCTTGATCTATATACTGTTTTTCAAAAATCTGTTGTATTAATGAAAGCAAATTTTTATTTTTATTTGAAGCTTGCGACAGTTTTTCCTGTGGAAGTATTTTTCTTTCCTCTAATTTCTCTCTTAATTATTTTGTATATCTTGCGTCTGGAAATTCTGGGCTTTTTACATAATAGTAACAATTGTAACTGGGAGTGCATCTGTATGGTTTGTGATATAAAATGCTTGCAACTAGGATTGTGTTGGTGTGGTTTATTTTCATTTATATAAATGTATCTTTGCTTATGTTATAAGTAATGGTTTAATAAAGGGTTTTTTTGTTTAAAAAGGGACAGGAATTGAATAATTTATGTAATATTGCTTAGGTTACATATGTGAAGTATGTTTAGTACAGGTTGATTACTTTTGCATAAATGTATATTTGCTTATGTCATAAGTGATCATTCAGTAAAGGTATTAAAAAATATCACTAGAATATGTCAAAGCTTAAAAAAAAAAAATCCCTATCATCCTGAACTACCTGTCTAAACTGGTTGACAAAGACCCATCCTATTCCTCCATTAAAATTTATGCCTCTACCATTTCGGCCCATATCCCTGTTCTTCCTCCTGTCTTTTCTCACTCCTTTCTCAGACGATTTCTGAGGCCTCCCAAGAAACAAACTACCTCCTTCATGGGACCTCAATTTTGTCCTGGGAAAAAATGACCTGCCTCCTTTCGAACCAGCAGCTTCTGCTAACTTAAAGTTTCTAACTTGGAAACCTGCCCTTTTGCTGAAAATCACTTCTGCAGAAGAGTCTCTGCTGCAGGCTCTCATGATAGTGGAACCCTTCCTCATTTTCCATCCAGACAGATTCACCGTCATGAATAACCCTGCCTTTATGCCAAAGGTGGTGACAGACATATCATTAAGTCAAGTCATACACATGCCTACCTTTTTTCCCAATCCACAATACTGGGGGAATGAAATTATTCATTCCTTGGATGAACATAGGCAGCTCTGTTAGTCTTGACAGAACTAAGATGCATTTAGAAAATCAGACCAACTCCTTTTTGGCCTTTGCCACCAGTTCTGAAGGAAAACCAATTTCCAGACAGACCATCTCCAAATGGATCTCTCACTATATTGCATTTTGTTAAAGCCATCATGGTAAGAAACCGCCATAGGCTGTCAGGACTCGCTCTACTAGGCCTACTGCTATATCTTCTGCTTTTCTAAAAGGAATCCCTACCAAGGACATTCTAAAGCTGCTACCTGGTTATCTGTGCATATCTTCACCAAACATTACCACTTATCAGCCTTTTCCAAGTCCAGACGGAACAGGATTCGCCGCTGCCATTCTACAGGGCATCCTGTCCTGTCCCTAATCCATCTTCTACCCTCCTTTTCAGATTTGGGAATCATCCCACCAGTCAGGACTGCAGCAGTGAAACATGAAGAACAAAGTACTGTTGTGTACAAATACCATAAATTTAGATGTTCGAGTGTACTCCCTGTTGCAGTCTTCTTTCCCACCTTCCTCCCTCCTTCCCTGCCTTCCTCCCTCCTTCCCCCTTAGCCTACAGGGTAGACTGATGCACGCTTCCTCTCAAGCCAAGTGGACCCTCCTTTTTGCCCCTTCCGTTGCTTAGGTTCTCTGTCTTAGGCCTTTTACTTTAAGACCGATCTTGAAGGGCTCCTACCTTCAGGGGGGCAAGAAAAAAATGAAATGACATCGGCTGGCTATTTACTCGAGTGTACTAATGTCAATTAGGGTGTCCGCCAGCTGTTGAAAGAGGGAAATTTTTTCTCTGCTACTTTGGCTGGACAAGGAATTTCAAGGGATCATAGGAAGTTACTAGGCTAATGGCCCTTACAAACCTAGCCAAGTTCTACCCTTATTTCAGTAATCGTCACTAAATGCCCCTGTCCAAAAGGGACACAGGTAGAACCCCTGGGGTGAATTTGTGGTTACACATGTAGACGTCCAAATTGCGTTTTGAAGAGGGCCAAAGAGGTGCTCTGTTTGACATGAACTGGGAGTCCATTCCTAAGGAGTGGTAATCTGTGGGAGATAAAAATCTGTCCCTCCAGCAGGTTCTATTAATGTCCCATACAAGGGTAAGGTCTTTAGAGTGAGTGACCAGTGTTCCATTTAACTTGTGGATGTGCAGCATTTCCAATAAAGCAGGGTCATAGATTGCCTTGTATGCAAGGCATAGATTGCCTCTGTGTAGTCTGTATGAAACAGAATAAAGTGACAGGGATTTCAGACCATCCAGATAGGACAGATGCTGAAGACCTTGAATTTTTCTTGTGAGGAACCTTTGTAGTCTCCTCAATTGCTGCATGTCCTTGGAAAGGTACATAACAAAAGGGGCATTGTACTCAATTAGTGGCCTGATGAGGGAAGAGTACAAAGAGGTTATAACTTTTTTTTTTTTTTTCTGGATGCAATGCCCTTACTTGTGAGATGAGCAGTATAGAGTGCCCTTCTTACCACTGTGGAGACATGGTGATCAAAGGTAAGGTTACTGTCAACCTGTGTGCCCAGGTCTCTTACCACTGAGTGCATACTTAGGGTGGTGTTATTGATGTGGTAGTTAGCAGGAACATTGTACTTCCCGAAAGGGGTCAGTTTTTTGCATTGAGTTTAAGGCCATGACTTTGGCACCGATCATTTGTTTAAGACCCTCTTGTAGGTTGTTGATATCGTTTGGAGATTATATGTCCGCTCCCAGTTTGCAGTCATCGGCAAACTTTGTCAGCCAGAGACCTTTAGTTTTTTAGTTTTAGCTTGTACGTCAGAGATGTAGATTTGGTTCCAGGACTGATCCCTGTGGAACACCACTGGTTACAGCTCTGCTGTTTGAGGTGGATTCCCCTATTTTGACTATATGGGTTCTATCAATGAGCCAGTTAGCGACCCATCTAATGATATAAGGGTTGATACGTAGCTGGGTGAGTTTGCCATTGATGTCTAGAGTTCCCCTTGTCCAGGGCCTTGGTGACTATCTCAAAGAAGTCCACTAGGTTTAACAGGCATCATCTCCCTTTGACAAATCCAAACTGAGTAGGGTCAAGTGTTTGGTGATTACCTACATCTTTGTTGATAAGGTCCATGATAATCCACGCCATGACCTTGCAGATAAGGCTAGTCAAGCTGATAGGTCTGTAGTTCCTGGGATCAGTGGAAGCACCACCTTTGTGTAAGGGGATAACTGTGGCCATTTTCTATTCAGCTGGGATGAAGCCAGATCTTAGACTGTGATTGGAAAGAGTACCCAGTGGTGTTGCTAATTCTTGTTTGAGCCTATGTAGGCTGCAACCCGAGATGTTATCGGGTCACATAGATGCTGTGCTTTTGGCCTTAGAGCGGGTGTTTATGATCTGCTCTTTAGAGATATAAGGTAAAGGATAGGTGGTAGGGATGTCATGGGGTTCTTGTGACAGGGACAGGGAGTGAAGTTTTCACAGAACTTGTCTGCTAACAGGTTAGCTATGTCCACAGGCTCAATATATGTGGTGTCATTTAACTACCGGTTTGGCACAAATCTGGACCTTTCCTTTTAGGTTACGGATGTAACTAAAGAACACCTTGTGGCTGTCCTTAATTGAGGAACCTAATTTGGAGTCGTAGTTTGCTTTGGAGGACTTCACAAGAAGTCTTATTTGCTTGTTTAAGCTGAGGAGGGAGTATTTCCAGTTTAGGGCTCACTCCCTCTTACTCTTAGACAGCAATTTCCTCTCTTATTGTAAAGCCTGTTAATGGCAGTTGTCCACCAAGCCGGTTTGCTCTTCTTTTGAGGAGCTTGTTTTGGTTCTATCCGGTACAGCTGAGTCAATGTAGTTATACAGGTGTTTATATAAAGCATTGTTGTAGAACTCTGCATAGTTGCCAGTTCCATTTGAGGGGGGAGGTGCAGTAAAGCTATTTATATTGTCCCGTAAGAGGTTCTAATCTGTTTTGGAGAAGTTTTTTAGTTCAGTTGCTGATGGGGGTGGGGTCAGGTGTGACAGTTACTTCGAATGAGACTTGATTTTGGTCAGATCTCACTAGGGAAGACCTCACTGTGGGGGTGCTACAGTGGTCCCCCATATTGGTAAGCAGCAGATCTAGGACGCTGGCACCCCCTTTTGGGGGTGTCAACTAACTGGTTCAATGCACTGGAGTTAACAAAGTCAAGGAACCTTTTGGCTAAGTGAGTTAGAACATGAATAATTTACCCAGTCAATGGATAGATAGTTAGTCAGCCAACACCAAGGTGTTCAGATGTATCTTGATAGACTCGAGTAGATCCAAATAGGCAGATTCCTGACTCATGGAGGGTATCCTGTAGCTGGCAATGATTTCAGTAGGTGTTCTACCACCAGTTACATGCACATTAAGTATCTCCAGGGAATCATACTGTTTAACCAATCTGGAGGTATGTTTATCTTTAATGAATATCCTGCCTCCTTTAGTTTTCTTGCCTTCAGTTTATGGTCTGAACGTGTGGAAGGAGGTGTATCCCGGTATGGTTGGGGTTCTCTCCACAGCCTTGAACCAGGTCTCCATGACTGTACAAATCTCTAAGTCTTTCAAAGTGAGGATTGCTTCCAGTGAGTGCAGTTTCATGTTAAGAATCCTAGCATTTAGCAGCATAACCTTGAAGTTGTTTTTAGATGGAGTTTTTACATCAGGAATTTTGTCCATGAGACACTGCCTAAAAAAGACACTATGGGGGTGGTAAGAGCCTTAGCCAGTAACCGAAATCCCAGTGCTGACAGATGAAGACCCTTCTCTGGCAAAGCATCGAGGTCTGTCTGTCATGTCATCCCAGGCTGACAGATACTGTATCCCCTTAGTATGATACCTGAAACAAAGCCAATTATTGAAGTCAGTAATTTTCTGTTTGTATTGAGGCATCATCCTAGGTGAAGGTAAAATGCTGCTCAAGGCTAGGGACATACCTGCCTGAAACGCACAGTCCGAGAGCTCAGTCTTGTATCTCTTCATATAGTTCAGAGGTACTTCTCAAGTTATTCACGCCAACATAGACTATGACAGAGTCATAACAGTACCTGCTTTTGAGAGACTTGAGTGCATGTATAATATGGCAGATCCTGGCACCTGACAGACAGCTGACTGTGATCTTCTCATTATCCAGCCTGGTGAGTGGGACATCTGTGTGTCTCACAATGGATTCCCCTATGACTAATATGTGTGTTTCTTTTTGTTTTGCCTTAAGGGCTTAACAGGTGAGTGGAAATCCCACAAGTCAGGACTGCAACAGTGCATAAACCTGAACATCTACATTTATGGTAAGTGCACACAATTGTGCTTTCCTCCTCCATCTTTTTTTAACACCTTTATTAAGTTATCAGTTAAGACATAGGCAAACATGCATTTATATGAAAGAAAAAAACCTATTCACTTGTCCCCCGTCACATACATTGTACCTCACGTATGTTCTTTTGTATAACTCATCAGTCCAACATTACAATTCCTGCCTTCCCTTAAACCTCACTCCTTCTTCTTCAGAACATTATTCTGCATGCATTGTTCCCACAGTTTTCATTTTATTTCTATGTAATGTGCTCTTACCCCGTATTAAAGATCTCACTTCCAGCTATTTTATCTCTGTTACAGTATTCAGGACTTCAAATACAGTTGGTTTCGACTTTAATTTCTATTTTCTAGTTATTGTTTTTTTAGCAACCTAAACAAGACTGTTTAGGCAGTTCAAATCCTGTGTCCCAGCTCAAAAGAATCTTTTCCTTAGATACGCCCATTTGCTTACCCAATATTTCTGACAGAGTGCTCTATAGGGATTTGTTAGTCTGCCAACTGATTACACTCTCAAAATGTATGTTCCCAGTTGCATTTTTCGTCCCCATCATACTTTCAACATTTGTTATGTACTAGAGGAAAAATTCTTTGGAGTCGGCTTGGGGTATAAAAATACCTATGCAAAAATCCTAAATCATCTAAACTTTGTTGCATATTTGGGAGCCATGCGTATGTCCTCCCATTGTTTCCTTGTGAATTGCTTTTCCAGTCTCTCTTCCCTATCTTTTCTAACCTCCTCTGATTCCTATAGTTATCATGCAATATTTTTTATGCTGTACTAATTCTCCTTTTTTTTTTTTTTTTTTTTTTTTAAAACAGAAGCTTCTGTTGTAGATTCAACTAAAAACTCTACTGGTGCTGGTCTTGGACTTAGGATCCCCCTATTCCTTTATCTTTGTCTATACTCTGCCTTTCCTGTCAAGGACTGATATTAATCTCTATCCTGTAGTCTAAATTAATTATTGGTGGTTTCCCGTTCTGTTACCTTTGCTCACAGTGTCTTGGGTCCTTTGCCAGTTTTCTGCAATAAATTCCATTCCCTCTTGTCTATTCTGTGTAGCCTAATTGCAGCCACCTCTAACTGTAAAATCTCCTTTCTCCATTCTTTTGTTGGCTTATTTCTTAGAATACTTTCTGCTGCTTTATGAATATAATATTCTGTATGACTGTTATTCTCTTTAAGTATCTTCATCCAAAACCCCACTCTTCCATATTTTTTGAATTCCCCCATATTTCGTCAACATCCTTTCCACTTTGAATTATAGCTTTCTGCTTGTGCCATCTGTATGAGCCTTAGTCATGTAGCTCTAAAATATCCACTCAAATCAGGTAATCCTAAACCACCTTATTCTATTCAAAGGATCAGCTCATCCCATTTGGCCCTTACCCTCTCTCATAGATAAATTCCTTCAACTCTTTATTAATTATTGTCCAGAGCTTTTCCTCTGCTTGATAAAAATATGCCTGACTTGTGTATAAAACTAAAGGGACTAAAAACTTTTTCACTGCATGCATCTTGATGTTCATCGTGCATACAGCTGCAGTCATAACAGATGGGTTCTCCTGCCGTCAGGCGGGTCCTCGGTCGGCCGAATTCCAAAGTCTAGGTCCGACGTCGGTTGTCGTCACTTCTTCCCTGACGTCAGTGCGACAGGGGTATAAAAGAACCAGCCAATGCCATTTTCTCCAGTCTTTCTTTCCCCGCGGTGCCCGAAGCAGAAGCAGTTCAAGTGCCGGTCGGCCAGCTCCTGAGATTACGAAAATTTTGCAACCGAAGTCTTCTTGAAAGCGAAGTACCCCGTTGGGGAAACTTTTCTTGCCTCAGACCAATGTCAGACAAAGTTAATAATTGTATTTCATGCGGGAAGCAAATACCGCATAAGGATTTTCATTCCCTCTGCATTCCTTGCTTAGGCCCAGACCACGACG
Organism: Protopterus annectens; assembly: GCF_019279795.1. Taxonomy (NCBI): domain Eukaryota; kingdom Metazoa; phylum Chordata; order Ceratodontiformes; family Protopteridae; genus Protopterus; species Protopterus annectens. Next base: position 7,071,551 of record NC_056744.1, read on the forward strand.
TCTCGACCTGTCATTTTTGTGCTACATTCAACAGACGCACCATTAAGCGTTGGGCGGAGTTCGCCCAACATTATTATTTTGGCAAAAAATTTAACTACATTATGTCGTCGGATACTCCGACTCCAGTTTTGAGTAAAAGACGCAAAGATAAGGACCGACATACGAGGTCTGCGGCTTCTACCGACGCCACGCCAAAGCCGACTACAAGTGGTCCAGTTCTCAGCGCCTACGCAGCCCCCGACTACCGACGACACTTCATTGTTGGTGTCTACTGTACCCGAGGTCGCAGGCTCCTCGGCCCACACCCCGACTACCGATACCGAAGCCACTTTAGGTGGTGAAACTCAGAGTTTAGACAGGTCTGCCACCTGTCAAGGTGTCTTCAGGCCTTCCTCTTCTTTTTCCATCAAGGCTTTCACTGAGTCTAAAACAGCCATGCATCCCAAGAGACAAGCTCCACAGGGCCCTTCTCCAGGCCCCATGCCTAAAAAGCGGATGCTCAAAATGGCTGAGGATTTGATTACTCTTATCAGGGATTCTCAACCCCCCCCCCCCGGACAAAAGGCCCAGAGTGGAGGAAGAATCCCCGTCCTCGGACCAGGCCTCCATTATTTCAGAGCACTGTGATGACCAGGAACATTCATACTCCCCTTTTGAAGATTCTGATGCAGAGGAGTCCATTCCCTCTGTCTCCCCCCCTGAGGATTACTCTTTTGGGGAAACCTTGCATACCTTGAGGGAACACTTCCACTGGGAAGGCCAAGAGTACTCAGACTCCAAGAAAAGGCTTAGGGATTTTCTCTTGCTCCCTCAGCAGAGGCCTCTGGCTATACCTCCTGTCTTAGACATTCTAGACGATGTGTATGCGGAGGCCTGCCTTAACCCAGACTCTCTACCTCCAGCCCCAGTCAAGCCTGACAGGTACTACCGGGTTCCTGACTCACACCAATTCTTATACAAAAGCCATGCGGCTGTCCCAGAAACCATCTCACAGGGCCCCAAGGGAATTAAGGCCCCCACTGCTAAAAATCCATTACCTTCAGAGAGAGATTCCAGAGCTTTAGAAAGGTGGGGAAAAAAGGTATACACCTCGGCCACCTTAACCATGAGGGCATTAAACTGCCAGTTCCATATGTTAAAGTACCAACAGTTTCTGTTATCACAGTTGAGAAGCAAAATGTCACAACCTGAACAGCCAGACTTGAAGGAGTTGCAGGATTTGATGCATAGTGCAGAACAAGTGGGTAAACATACCTTGCAATGTGGTTTTGATGCTCTAGAGGCCTCATGTAGAGCTGCTGTTACAGGATCAGTCATACGTAGACATGCCTGGCTCAAGGAGCAAACCTTACCAGATCATGTCAAAGCTAAATTACTAGATGCCCCTCTACAAAAAGATGTATTATTTGGTGTTAAAGCTGAGGAGGTATTGAAGAAAATGGAGGAAAAGGCTAAATCAATACAAACGGTGAAAGATTTCCTACAGGTACAACCTCCACGTTTCAGTAGAAATTGGCCTTCCAAAAATTGGTCCTTTCCAGCCACGGACAGACCCCAAAGAGGTAGATACAGGCACCCGAGGGGCAGAGGGCAATCTCAATGATCGTTTAGAGGCAGATAATGGCAAGCTCCTACACAAAGAGGTGGTGAGGATAGTTCACAGCCATTCAGAAAGCAAACCCAATGACTTTCCCCTTTGCATGCCAAGCAAGGCTCAAATGGCAGCACCTTTAGGTGGAAAACTGGCATTATTTTCGAAAAATTGGCATATTGTCACAAAAGACAAATGGATCCTGGACATTATAAACAGAGGCTACAGATTCCATTTTCACATCCTTCCGAGAGGCATGCCAAACCTGCCACACAATCAAAGGGCAGAGGCACAAAGACAAATTTCAGATCTCATGGACATGAAAGCTATTCAAGAGGTACCTACACAAGAACAAGGTCAAGGTTTTTATTCCAGACTATTCCTGGTACCAAGGAAGGGAAAAGACTGGAGACCTATTTTGGACCTATCCATCCTAAACACATTTTTTTTACTCGTGCCAAAATTCAAGATGGTTACATTACAGCAGCTTCTTCCCATGCTGGGCAAGGAGTCTTGGCTGGTAACATTGGACCTCAAGGAGGCATACCTGCATGTCCCAATCAGACAAGATTGCAGAAGATACCTCAGATTTCTTGCAGGTTCAACCCATTATCAATTCTCTGCATTGCCCTTTGGCTTATCTACTGCACCCAAGTATTCATGAAATGCATGGCATCAGTAATTGCCTACTGTAGACTTCAAGGGATACAAATATACCCATATTTGGACAACTGCCTGATCCAAGCGGACAGCAAGCACATACTTCTGAAACATCTGGCTTTTGTAATAATGTTGTTGAATTCTCTGGGATACACAGTCAACAAAAAGAAATCAAGGCTAATACCCTCTCAAACAATAATTTTCCTGGGTGCCAACTTGGACACAAACACCCAGATGGCCTACCTCACGCCAGAGAAACAGGGGCAACTAACTCAATACTTCAGAAAACTAGCAAATTTCACCAGGCTGACTGCAAGGAAAATCCTGCAGGCTCTGGGATTCATGGCATCTTGCATCCTACTAATCCCATGTGCAAAGCTGCATATGAGGAAACTTCAATGGTACCTGAAAAACCTATGGTCTCAACACGGCCACAGTTTGGAAACAATAATACCACTGATTCCATGTCTTCAAAAGGAATCTCTGTGGTGGGCTCAAGCATGCTAAAGAAACACAGGTCTCCCATTCTGCAAGCCTCAAGCAAATCAAGTCATCACAACAGACGCCTCGGACTACGCCTGGGGGGCGCACATGACAGATCGGTGCATTCAGGGCAAATGGTCCCAAAAAGAAAAGCACCTACACATCAATCAAAAGGAAATGCTAGCAGTAATAAATGCTATTATAGCTTTCAAAGACCTTCTGCATCCAGGTCAACTATTGATAAGGACAGACAACACCACAGTAATGTGGTACATAAACAAACAGGGAGGAACCCATTCATACCCCCTATGCAGGCTGACCATGTCACTTTTTGGAACATGGCTCTGGAATTACAAATCGAACTTCAAGCACAGTACTTGCCAGGCAAGGAAAACATGCTGGCAGACAACTTAAGCAGAAATATGACAGATCCGCACGAATGGAAGTTGCATCCCCAAGTTTTTACAGAGATAATTCAAGCATGGGGAAGGCCAGACATAGATCTCTTTGCCTCCCACAAAAATCACCAATTGACAAAATTCTGCTCAAGGACTTTTCATCCACAGGCCTGGAGAGTGGACGCTCTCTCTTTCAGTTGGACAACAATGACAGTTTATGCATTTCCACCTCTTCCTCTGCTGCCCAAAGTTCTATTAAAAATCAGAGCAGACAGACCAAAGATGATTCTCATTGCTCCAGACTGGCCAAGACAGCACTGGTACCCACTCCTGAGGAGCCTGACGCATTCCCCACCATGGACCCTACCTCTAATGCCTCTTCTTCTGACTCAGCACAGCTTCAAAACTCTTCACAGTCAGCTGAAAACACTCAATCTGGCCGCATGGAAGATTCCTTAACTTCACAACAGACCCTACTCTCCAAGGAGGTGCAGGATGTCATTTTGGAGGCCAGAAGGCCTTCTACTAGAAAAGCTTACTCCGCAAAATGGAAACAGTTTTGTGCCTGGAATGAGAAAAAGGGCCAGAATCCTGGAATACTGAATTTACCTCAAATATTACAGTATCTAGCTGAGCTGTTAAGCAGTGGACTTTCATTCTCCTCCATCAAAATCCATGCATCAGCCATTTCTGCAGAATACAACACTGATCCTCCTTTATTCTCTCACCCCCTCTTAAGACAGTTCCTCAGAGGGGCTAAGAATATAAAACCCCCAAGGAAACAACCAATACCTGTTTGGGACCTCAATTTCATTCTGGAAAAGCTGACCTTGCCTCCTTTTGAGCCAGCTGCCTCAACAGATTTGCGATACTTGTCCTGGAAAACAGCCTTCCTTCTGGCTATCACCTCAGCTCACAGGCTATCGGAGCTACAAGCCCTCATGACTGTGCAGCCTTTCATCATTTTCCATCAGGACAGAGTTTCCTTACGAACCGATCCGTCCTTTATGCTAAAGGTGGTATCCAGGGTAGCTTTGAATCAGGCTATCCACTTACCTACCTTTTACCCTAATCCTCAAAACAAAGGGGAGAGACTACTACATTCCTTGGACATCCACAGACAGCTGCGTTATTATTTGGACAGAACAGAGCCTTTCAGAAAATCATAACAACTCTTTGTGTCCTATGCTACAGGAGCTCAAGGGAAGCCAATTTCCAAACAGACAATCTCAAAATGGATAGCCCACTGCATACGCTTTTGTTACTCTTTTCATGGTAAAACTGTACCTGCAGGCATCAGATCTCACTCCACAAGGGCCACAGCTACCTCTGCAGCTTTCCTCAGAGGGGTTCCTACCAAAGATATTTTGGAAGCAGCCACTTGGAGTTCTGTGCATACCTTTTCCAAGCACTATCACCTACCATTATACTCCAAAACTAGAGCAGGCTTTGCCACTGCAGTCTTGCAGGGCATCCTGGATCCTCCTAGTTCCACCTAGTGCCTACCACCCCTTTTTTAGCTTTGGGATTCTACCCATCTGCTATGACTGTAGCTGTATGCACGATGAACATAGTACAGTTTTGTACCTACCATAAATGTAGATGTTTGAGTGCTAATACAGCTGCAGTCCAGGTTTCCCTCCCTCCTTCCCCTCTTGGGACAGGCCTATGGGCTAACACCTCCTCATACAACCTGATTGGGGTATTCATTTATGGTGTATTTGCTTGCAACTACTGTTTTTTGATTATATTGCATTGCATTATTACATAATTTTATGTATTGCCTTCCTTTTGGGGGCACCTGACATCTGGGGCAAGAAAAACTGAAGAAAATGGCGTTGGCTGTTTTTTTTTATACCCCTGTCGCACTGACGTCAGGGAAGAAGCGACAACAACCAACGCCAGACCTAGACTTTGGAATTCGGCTGACCGAGGACCCGCCTGACTGCAGAAGAACCCATCTGTTATGACTGCAGCTGTATTAGCACTCGAACATCTACATTTATGTTAGGTACAAAACTGTACTTTATCCATATCCATAACCAAGAGCTTCCAATTTCTCAGTTTTTGTATTCTGTTTTGTTTAATCTTTTCCACATATCCTGAACAGCCATAACAGAAATCTTTTTAATGCATACTCCAAAATATTTAGTGGGGGTACATAATTTATAGCTATAGCCTTTGTTTTATCTTCATAAGCTTATGTCCTGAAAAGGCTTGAAATGCCTCAAAATATTCATAACACTGGGATGTCCTTTTCCAGTTTTATTCAGTGCAAAATATTGTCATCTGGAAGTAGTAGACGTTTCTTGATTACTGCATCAATTATATCCTTTAATTTCTGAGTCCCTTATTTTCTTTGCCAATGGCTCTAACTATAATGCAAATAACTAAGATGAAAGGGTACACCCGTGCTTGGTTCCTCTGTTCAGACAAAACTTAGAGAGCGGAACCCTCTGTTTGTTAATTCTTTCATCCGATTGCTCATATATCCCCCTAATTAAGTTTATTATTGTATCAGGGTGTGCAAATGCTTCCATTGCCGTACTGCTAAAATCACAGCTTTACTGTGACGATTGCTATCTCTGCAAAAAGACCCACCAGCAACCGTGATATTTTCTTACATTCTGTTTCTCTCATTCCCGCGGTCGAGTGGGTATTCGAAGGACATGTGTTGAATGGGCGTGCCTTCGCTGAAGGTTGGGCGTCGGGCTGACAACTTGACACCATAAAAAAAACAACTGCCAATCATTAGCGGACCAGAGTTCCACTGTGGTGACCCCTAACCGGGAAAAGCCGAAAGACAAACAACAACTGTTTCTCGCATTGTTCGTTTTAATGTTGTCAAATGTATGCCTCCCCTCCACGAAACCACATTGATCCAGATCTATTAATTTTGGCAACACCTTTGCCATTCCATTTACTATTATAGACGTAAAACACTTCATAATCATGATTTAAAATTGAAATTGTGTCTTTATGATGCTAGGTCTGATGGGGCTTTTCAGTCTTGAGGCATTAGTCACCACAGCTTTCTTTCAGGATGTTGGTACTTTTAAAATACTGTTTCTTTATCACTTTCTTCCCTCTTAGGTACCAGACTTCCACTTGATACCTTTGTTCCTGGAGACGTTTTGTGCAGATTGATTAGATGTCATTTTTTTTAATATAATTTCCAACTATCTTAACCGTTAATTGTTGAGTCTCATCTACCTCTACCCTTGCCATGCTTAAGTCTTCCATAAATGTTTCCATTTGTGCTCTTTCTTGATTTCCACATTTCTCTGCTCTATGTAAATTTTCATAATTTCATAAAATGCTCCAAATATCTCTAGTATCTCTACAGGACTGGGTGCCACAGTGGTGCAGCGGTTAGTGTTGTCACCTCACAGCAAGAGGTTCTCTGGTTCGGTTCTCGGCTGGGGTGCCTTCTGTGTTGAGTCTGCATGTACTACCTGCATTCACGTGGGATTCCTCCTGGGTGCTCTGGTTACCTCTCACAATCCAAAGACGTGTGTCTGGAGCATTTCTCCGTGGGCCTCTGCTGAAAATGTGCTGTGTCCCAGTTGGACTTGCCTGGTAAACAAATGTTAAATAAATAAATAAATGAATAAATAAAGGATCCCCTGCTTGTTTTTCTTATTAGCTCCCTAAGTTTGGCAACAACCCTTTCTACTTTTTGTTGTTCAAGTCAATGTTCTAAAAGTTTTTATCAAAAAACTGTGGCTTAATAGCAGTCTTTCTAAACTTGTGCAAATAGTCCAGATACTCTCTGTTTTCTCTGTAACACTCTCTTCAGTTGTGCCTTTTTCTTCTGTGAGATTCCCATTGTTTGGCAACACTATAACCTGTCAGCCCTTCTAAATAATTCTGTTACTTAACCTTCTCTTTTTCTTTTATTTCTTCCCTATTTTTTAAAACTACTTTTATTTTATCCCACTTACTAGCTGTTACTTCTGAAGAAATTTCTGTCTTCCCTAATAACTCTTGAATAATTTCCACTACCCATTCCTTAAATTTCTCTTTTTAACAGATACGTGGGAAACCACCAGTGTCTTTATTTTTTTCTTCGTTATCCTGCAGTTTTAATCTTAGTTTTTATTGGCACATTATCTGCAATAGTTATTGGATGAGTGTCAAAGCTTTCAACTAAATGCACAGATTCCTGTGAAATATAATTTCTTTGTAGTCTATTCTGTTTTTTGTTCCTTGGGGAATAATATGTACTGGGTACTGTTAAGTTTAGCTGTATTCTATGATATTAAAACAAACTGACCATCTCCTTTTTCTGTAAGCCAAAGACTTTGTTAGTAGGTGCCATTGCATTGTGGAGGCCAGACACAGCTATGGGTATGTTTTTAGCACCTGGCCTAACTGCCTTCAGCTGTTTTGTGAAGCATACTTTGCTTGCCACCAGGATATGGAAGGATCGGACTACCACAGTGCCATGGAAACCTGTCTGTATGCAAAGTGGTTGCGTAATGCATGTTCAGATTTGCATCTGAGAGCTTAATTCTGCTGTTATTCATCAGTGTTAGTGTTGACTTAAGGGTCAGTCCATTATACCACATTTCTTTTACGCTGGGCTGATTTTAGTGTCTATGTTGCTGCAGCCAATACAGATGTGCATCATGTCTGTAATATTTACTGGTAGCCTTTTTCTGCATGTTAAGAGGATTCTTCATGAAGGCCCCCCCCAAAAAAAATTATGTGCATTAAATTTTTTTATTTCATCTTCAAAGTTTGACCGTATAGAAGAGATGAAGTCACAAACTGCTGCTTTATCCTTGTATAGTATCTTGTGGGTTTTATGTGGCTTGTAGATGAAGTATATTCAGAAGTGTAAAGTTTCTAGTTGCCATTTTTTAGTGCTAAACTTCACAAGATTATCTCAAAGCAACCATTCTGTACCACTTATCTTATGATTACTGCCTGTAATGTTTTTCCAATAAGGAAAACTTTTGCAAGTTTTCATGTAATGGTTGTCTTGAAACATAGGTTTACATTTCAGCTACCAAGAATGCCATTTCAAAATTTGTGTGCACAGTAGGTAACTAAAGCCTTCATGACAAGCTGAGGCCTGTTTAAATCTTTGTCAGAGAAAACCGAAGACTTTTTTCTAGCAAGAAGGCAAAATTCTGTGTCGGAAAAGGGGAAAAAAACTAAAAGAAATACTCAAGATGACTCTGATTTTCTAATTTATGTTTTTATATAAAGTAAGCTCGAGGTTTTGAAACCATATTTAATTATTGTGATTTATTTTATTTGTTGGTTTAGGTTTACTCGTAATTTAAGGGCTTGGCTCAGTGTTTCTCATCTTCTCAAGGGTAGAGTTAGAAACCATATTAATGGAGAGGACCTGTTCAGTTGAGATTCGACTCATCAAGGCTGTGTGCGTGTGCTTGTGTGTGTAATGCTGCCTTATAAGTAGGCATTCCATTAGATTAGGCAAAAGGGAAGTAATTTATGATGTCCTGACTGAAATCACTGTTGCAGTATTTTTAACCAGTGGGTTACCATTGCTGATGTCCAGCTGGGATACCACAGTTTTACCTTCCCAGATTGTATGTCCAACATGCAATCTCTTCTCACAAGTGTATGGGTATATAGGAGGATGTACTAGCGTAGTTGCACAGACTCTTGCTACCAGCCCAAATGCAGGTCGCTTATCTGTCGAACTGATGGTCATTTGGTCTTTGAAACCATTGTTTCAAAATATCAGATAAGTGCCCCATTGTGGAACCTTTCTTTACCTTTTAACAGTCTTGCTTTACTTGTATTAGATGTCAGCTAGGATGCATAAGTGCGAGTACAGTAGGAAAATCCCGTACAAAGACTTGCAAATCTTTTTTGCTTAGTAATGGAACAGGAGTACAAGGCTTGTTCCTTTTGTATTCAAGACTTTGCTATCCTGTTTGTACTTGCTCAACACTTTTCTGGAGACCCAATATCTGAAACACTTGGCCCACTCCAGGATGGTAGATTTTACTTCTGCAGATGTACCTCCAGCCCTTAAGGAAAAGCTTAAACAGCCTAGGCTGGAGACTCTCTCTCAAATTTGTCTGATGCAGACATGCCCTCTGAGATTTTAGAGCCCAGAGTGCATCCTACTTCACCTCAGATGCCCTCTACCCTGACCCCGCTGGAGGCCAATATGGCATTGGAGGGCCTTATGACTGAGGGATCCATTGAGAAACTTGAACCACAAATTATCAACTCAGATACTCATTAGGGAAGAGGTCCTAGATAAACTAATAGAGGTTTGTTGGGGTTCTAAACTACTGGGCTTGGTTCAGGTGGATGTCACGCCAAAAAAAAGAAATGGCAAAAAACTTTGTGTATATCCCCTCCTCCTCCTTCCTGTATGGAGAAGGAATAGATAAACCTTTCTCAGACTCATTGCAATGCCATTTTGGCACTGAAGCCTACTTTCGTTTCTTCCCAACCACTCCCCCAAAAAGACTGCTGTGGTTTCATTTGTGTCTGAGGAGGCCTCTGATTCTGACCATTCCCTAGCTTAGTCCTCTCAAATCCACTCTCCTGACCAAGTCTGTTCTGATGAGAAGCAAACCTTTTGGCACAAATCTTGACAAAGCAAGAAAAATGGGGGTGGGGAAATATCCAAAAATAGGGATGGATTTTAAATATTGCTCCTATAAACTGAGAAAGTTGCCAGAGTAACAGGTTTTGCATTATTATGTATTTTCTGAAGGATATGACGTCTGAAACTGAAATGTCTGTCATCTAATATTATTTAGTGACTTGAATCCTCAATTATTTGCCAGATAACCACACATTTTATAAGGAACAGACTGGAAATGTGAGATAAAAATCTGGACAGCTGAGATGTATGATGAGGAGGACTCCCATCTCATCTGACTCTCTTATGGGAGATTAGTCTGGTTTTGTTCTGGGTCATCTCACTTTTAGTTTAGTGCTTTGCCCTTTGGGCTCTCCACAGCCCCAAGAGTTTTCACAAAGCATCTATTGCCAGTGGCAGCTTTCTTTTGAAACTAGGTAATCCAGATTTTCCCCTGCTTAAAGATGATCTTGTTGATCCAAGTTGCCTTGCCACAGATTCTTCTGCAGCACCTCCAGTTCTCTCTCAACCTCCTCTTACAGCTGGGTTCACAGTCCACTGTAAGAAGTCAAAGAAGTACTTCCTTCCAACTTAGCACCTAGTTTTTGCACACAGAGTAAAAAAAAAATTATGCAGGCCCAGTCTCATCCCACATAAGAAAGGGTCCCTGCTACATTCCAACCTGACATCCCTGAGCCTTACCCTCTGGATGATGGTGCCTGTAAAGAATTGGAACCCTATTTGTCTGAGGATGTAATTCATGTTACCCAAGAACCCAGGACTCCCATCATTCAAACATCCTGGAAGAGATTTTTCAATTTGGTGCCTTAGGAATGGACAGGACCCCAATAGATCAGAGGTAATTTTCCATTTTGAAATGTTTGTGTGGGCTCATGCATACAGGTGTGGCTGGTCTTCCATCAAAGCCCACCAGTTACCCAGCTCTGCCTGCTTACTTCTCAGTCCCCCACGTATGACTTGAACTGATGTCAAGTTGTTCCTTAAAAGGGTTTTGCATCTTAGACTACATAGGAGGTCCATTTAATCTTCCTTGGGACCTCAGCTTTGTGCTGGAAAAGCTTACCTTACCTCCATTTTTACCATACGCAACATCATCAAATGTCAAATTCTGCACCTGGAAAACTATTCTTCTGCTAGGAGAGTTTCAGAGATTCAGACACTCAGGGGCATTTCCCCTTTTCTTATTTTCACAAGGACAGGATGACCGTGAGGGCTAACCCTTCATTCTTGTCTAAAGTTTGTGAATGAGCTTCTCTCAATCAGGCCATAAACCTTCCAATTTTCCTACCCAATCCACAGAATTGAGGAGAAAGGTTTCTACACTCTCTAGACATTCACAGACAGCTAACATTCTATGTGGACAAAACCAAATCCATTTAGAGGTCTGAACAACTGTTTGTCTGTTTCATGGTCTCAAAACTGGGTCCACTGCTATGTAAGCAAAACATTGCAAGCTGGATTTTTAAGTCCATCTCCTTGTGTTATTGTCTGCATGGCAAATCCTTGCCCTCATGCCCTCAGCTCATTCTACCATGGCAGTGGCATCCTCTGCAGACTTTTACAAAAGGGGTGTGTACCAGGGCTATACTTGAAGTGGTCACTTTGTCCTCTATATACACCTTCACTAAACACAGCAGGATTGATGCCTTTTCAAGGTGTAGATCTGCCTTCACTTGGTCAGTCCTTTCTGGCCTCTTGGATAGCTCTTCTGCTGTTAGCCAACCACCCTTACATTTCCTTCAGCTTTGGGAATCATCCCATTAAGAATACTGCAACAGTGGTTTCAGTCAGGGCATAATACAGTTGTGTAAGAACTTACCATAACAGTAGATGTCCTACTGATCATCGTTGCAATTTTCCTTCCCAAGTATGGCTATTCCTACTATTTCTCTCCTGTTTCCCTCTGTTCCTACCCTAGGGAGAATGCCCTAGAATAAAAGGGCTTCCTCACTACTTCATGCTTTCCCCTCTCCAAGCTGACCACTTCGTTCTGGGTCTATATTAGATTATCGAAGTTTCAGAACTTCGAACACCATATGGTCGACACCATATGATCGAAGTAGTGAAACTTCAAAAATCTAGTAAAAAAAATAATTAAATAAAAAACAAAAGTATCCACTTAAAGCGGGGGGAGGGGAGGCCCCCTGCACCTCCAACGTGGGGGACTGCACCCCCTGCTACTTAAATATACCAACTCCGAGATCACACTTTAACGGAGTATGATGCGGAAAGAGAAGATTTCCCTTTGCTACACTGTAGCGCAATCTCAGAGTTGGTATATTTAAGTAGCGGGGGTGTGGGGTGCCGGGGGGGCTTGCCCCCCCTGCTTAAACCCTTTTACTTTACTTTTTTTTTTTTTTTTCAACATTGTTCAATGTATTGCAATTTTGATCACTAGTGGTCGATGTCTAGTGATTCAAAGTTGTAATATAGACCCCTTCTTTCTTGGCGGTCTTCAGGCTTCTGGCTTGGAAACAGTCTGAGGAATTACACTTGTACATCTGCCAGTATACCCCTACACTTGCAAGCTGAGGTCGCATGTTGGATGTACAGTCCTAGGAAGATAAAGCTTTGGTATCCCAGCCGGACATCAGAGGTGACATCCCATTGGTTAAGAATACTGCAACAGTGATAAGTAGGGCATCTACTGTTATGGTAAGTTTCTACACAACAGTACTTTCTGAAATGTGAAGCACATGGCAAAACTGTGATAAATCCTGTTAGTGGCTCAGATGCTGAAAGAGCAGTGCAGGGGATGGTGAGAGTGAGTGGGTGATGCTTCTTCTGTCCTGGTGAGAGAGAGGGGCTGCCTTGACCCACTGCAATGCTTGGCACCCTGCAGATAGTGACACATTATGATCTGGGGCTGTGCAGTTAATGATACTGAACTGTGTTCATGCAGTAGCCTTCCCTGGGCATGTGCAAGAATATCCACTTCTATAAGGGAAATTCTTTCAGGCACTGTGGTGAAGTTAGTGCCATATAAAAAAATGCTGATTTCCTCCCACGGTTTGCTTTTGCCCCATGAAGAAATAAATTAGCTGATTGATTTCAGGAGGGCTGATTTGCTGGCAGGCAGCAATGGAATAAAAAGAAGCCCCCAGAAAAATAATAGCAAATGGTTTTGGCAGCCACTCTGAAATATACGGCAGTGCAGTGTTCACAAGGAGGAAAAAGATGGCTGCCATTTTGTCCCAGACTTTATTCTTTTAATTGTTTTTCTGTTAAATTCCAAGTCCTAAAAAGATAAATTTGTCCTTCTAATCATATGATTATTTAAAACTGTTTGCTTAAAATGCTCATGCAGTGCATGTTAAACAATGATATTCATATTAAATGTAAGTAGAGTGGTGCCAGTTGTGGTTAGTCGGTATACCGTACAAGCTTCCTCACATACACTGCAAGATACAAGCGCAGTGCATATTTAACCAATACCTGAACACTTGCAGCATCAGACAGCATTCTTTTAAAAAGTAAAGACTTTTTTTAAGTAATGCCAAACTTGACTATAGACTATAAATTATATAGGGCTGAAAGCTTTCCATTTAATGCTGTCCAACTTGCTGAAAAACCTCAACTGCAGAAACTTCATTAACAAGCTACACTCACCTTATGTTTAATAAACTATGCTTATAGAGTGAACATGCAGCTTAAGTTTAAACTTTAGATTCTGTAGTTGGCAAAAATTTAGATGTTTTACTATTGCTTATATCCACAGAACAGTATCAACACTTGCACTTCACCCAGCTTAGTAACTTCCTTTTCTACACATTTTACACCTGTATCCCTTACATTACTAGTAATGGAAAAATTAGAAAAGAAAGATGTTCTTCGTGTTTCACTGTTGCAGTCATCACATTTGAGTTATCTGCTTGCAGTAGCCCTCAGTCGGCCTGATTATCAAAGTCTTGGGTCCTGCATCAGATGCTGTCTCATCTTCTGTGACGTCAGGTAGTCAGGGGTATAAAGCATGCAGCTGATGCCATTACATCAATCTTTCTTGCTGTGCGGTGCCCGAAGCAGAAGCAGTTCGCAAGTGCCGGTCGGCCGACTCCTGAAATTTTCATTTTCGAGTTTCAGAACTGAAGTCTTCAACTAAACCTAAGTACCCCATTGGGGAAACTTTTTCTTGCTCTAAACCTGTCAGTAAAAGTCAATAATTGTATTTCTTGTGGAAAGCAAATATCTCACAAAGATTTTTATTCGTACTGTATTCCTTGCCTAGGCCCTGACCACGACATACCTCGCTGTCGGCTTTACGCCTTATTTAAGCAACGAACTATTCATCGTCTGTATATTTACACTTCTAAATATTTTGGTACTCTGTTCAATTATTCAAATATGTCTTCAGTAAGCCATCTGACTACCGACATTCCAAAAAAAACGCAAAGATAAAGACAGAGACAGGCCACCTAGGTCCAAAGCTGCCGACCATGCTTCTCCTAAGCCAGTCACCAGTTCGCTGGTACTCAGTGAGGCACTTTCGCAGCCCCTGGTACCTGCTACTTTAGATTTGTAGGCCTCTACTGAGACACATTCGGAGTCCGGTATGTCGCGGGATGCTTCAACTGTGGAACCTGCGGTTGTCTCTACCTTGGATGGGTCCGGAGCCGCTGTGCAGGCACCGGCTTCTGAGGGTGTATTCAGGCCTACTGACTTTCATATTACACCAACGCCATCGTCTTCTTCAAGGCTTAAAACTTGAACCATGCCTAGAAAACAGATGCCCAGACCGCATGGTCAGACCCGTATGCCTAAAAAAAAGATAAGAATGGCTGAAGACCTTATTACTTTAATCAGGGGAAACCAGCCTACCCCCTCTAAGAGACCTAGGACTGAATTTGCTTGTGATACTTCTGACCAGGATTCTGAAATTTCTCTTTCCTCGGATGACCAGGATTTACCCTTATCTACCTCTGAGGATTCTGATGCAGAGGACTCTATTCCCTCTGCATCCCCCCCCCCCCCACCAGAGGATTTATCTTTCTTTTGGTGAAACCCTGCATACTCTTAAGGGAGCACTTTTGCTGGGAAAGCCAGGATTACTCTGATTGATTCTAAAAGAGGCTTAGGGGTTTCTTACTCCTGCCCAGCACAGGCCTTTAGCTATCCCTCCTGTACTAGACATTGTTGATGATGCCTTTTCTGAATCTAGCTTGGCCCCTGACTCTTAACCTCCTGCTCCCAGAAAACCTGATGGATATTACAGGGTTCCTGATTCTCACAAGTTCCTTTTTAAAAATCCTACTTACTGCGGATCCTGCGACCATTTCACAGGGACCCAAGGGCATTAAGGCTACTACTGCCAAAAATCTTACCCCCTCTGATAAGAGTCTCCAGGGCGCTGGATAGATAGGGTAAGAAAGTATACACGTCTGCAACTTTGGCCATCAGGGCCTTAAACTGCCAGTTTCATATGTTAAAGTATCAGCAGCATATTATTGGATTGCTTAAACAGAAAATGATGTTGATTCCTGATTGTGCTGAAAATAAGGATTTACAGGATTTAATGCATTCTGCTGAACAGGTTGGAAAGCATTATTTGCAATGTGGTTTTGATTCACTAGAAGCATCTGCAGGGCTGCTGTCACTGAGTCTGTACTTGGAAGGCATGCTTGGCTTAAGGAGCAATCTTTGCCAGATCATGTTAAAGCTAAATTGCTGGATGCTCCCTTAAACCAGGACCACCTGTTTGGCAACAAAGCAGAAGTTCTTAAAAAGATGGAGGAAAAAGCTAAATCTATGCAAACTGTTAAAAATTTCCTACAAGTACAGCCTCCAAGATTTAGTAGGCATTGGCCCTCTAAGAATTGGTCTTTTCCTGCCTCTTCCAGGCCTTCTCAGTCCAAACCCAGAACCAGCAGAACACCCAGGCTTCAGTCCCAGGGTACACACAAGGCTAAGCAGTGGGGGGCTCCCACTTCCAAATCAGGGAGTAGTAAGACTCCCCCATGGTAAACTGTCTCCATGACTTAACTTTAAAACTTCCAAGCACTTCTGAACTGACTGCTCTTGCAGGCAAAAAACTGGGAACTCACTACCCAGGATAAATGGTTTTAAATATAGTTTTCCCAAGGATACAGATTTCACTTCCACATGTTCCCAACCCCAAACGGTTGGCCAGATTTACCCCCAAATCAGTGGGCAGAGGCTCAAAAGCAAGTACTCTCTCTCTTAAGCATAAAGGCTATTCAAACTGTACCAGAAGAGGAAAAGGGACAAGGTTTCTACTCAAGACTTTTCCTGGTACCCAGAAAAGACAGCTCATGGTGTCCTATCCTGGACGTTTGTATATTAAACACCTTTTTGGTGATTCCAAAATTAGACAAAGATGTCTGATTGGCAACACTGGATTTAAAGGAAGCCTACCTGCACATCCCAATCAGGGAATCTTGCAGAAGATACCTACGCTTCAAAGCAAGCTACATGCACTATCAGTTCTCTGCACTGCCCTTTGCCTTATTTACTGCGCCCAAGGTATTCAAGTGCCTAGCTCCAGTCATTGCATTTTGCAGACAAAGAAATATTCAGATATACCCATATCTGGATGATTGTCTAATTCAGGCAGAAAGCCAGGACATACTTCTGAATCATCTGGCATTTGTACAAAAGGTGCTAACTTGTCTGGGGTACACCATAAACAAAAATAAATCACATTTGCTACTCTGTCAACAAATTAGATTCCTGGGAGCAAGCTTGAACACAACTTCACAGATGGCTTTCCTCATGCCAGAGAAACAAATTCATTTGACAACTTGCTTCAAACTAATGGCCACAAAAATCCTGCTATCTGCAAGGCAAATACTGCAAGCCTTTGGGGTTCATGGCCTCCTTCATTCTGCTAATTCCATATGCAAAACTGCATATGAGGAAACTACAATGGTATCTAAAAGTCTATGGCATCAACATTCTCAGGATCTAGAAGCAATGATCCCTATCATACCTTGCCTACAGTTCCTTTGGTGGGCAGAGGCCTGCCACCAAAACCAGGGGCTACCATTCACTTTACCCCCTTCCGCCCAAACCCATGCAGACGCATCAGACTATGCATGGGGGCCTCACCTGGCAGGGAAGTGCATTCAGGGCTAATGGAACCCAAGTCAAATGCACTTGCATATCAATCAAAAAGAAATGTTAGCTGTAGAGAATGGCCTGACAGCCTTCAAGGTCCACATTCTTCTAGGACAATTAATTGTAAGGATGGACAACACCACTGTTATGTGGTACATAAACAAGCAGGGGGACACCCATTCTTACCCCCTCTGCAGAATAGCCATGGCTCTGTGGAACACAGCCTTGAGCTACCAAGTGCATTTACAGGCTCAGTTCCTGCCAGTAAAACTAAATACACTTTCAGACGAACTCCGCAGAAATCTCATGGACCCACACGAGTGGAAACTGGAACCAAAGATTTTCAACATGTTGATAAACAAATGGGGGAGCCCAGATGTAGACCTGTTTGCCTCCCCCCCAGAACTACCAATTGGACAAATTCTGCAGAAGGACTCCCCACAAACAAGTGGATTCTCTGTCCTTCACTGGAAAGTGGATTCTCTGTCCTTCAGCTGGAAAAATCTATCAGTTTATGCCTTTCCTCCTCTGCCTCTCCTCTTCAAAATACTACTAAAGATCAAACCAAGGACGATACTGATTGCACCAGACTGGCCATGTCAACACTGGTACCCCCTCTTGCGCAGTTTGTCAATGCTGGCTCCATGGCACCTGCCTCAGACCTCTACCCTGCTGTCACAGCAGGAGAGCCAGATTCTGCACCCCGAGCTTCAAACCCTGAACGTGGCAGCCTGGCTAATTACCTAATCTCTGTTACCATCCCTCAGTAAACAAGTGTTTGATGTCATTTTGGAGGCAAGGAGGCCTAGTACTAGAAAATCTTATGCTGAAAAATGGAAAAGATTTTGTGCTTGGAACCAAACTCAAGGGATGGGCACAGCAGCACCCAATTTACCTCAGATTCTTCAATACTTCACTGAGATGCTTCACAAGGGCCTCTCCTTTTCCTCCATCAAAATTTACGCCTCAGCCATTTCAGCTCATTACAACACAGAACCACCCCTCTTCTCTCATCCAGTGCTCAAGCAGTTCCTCAAAGGGGCCAAAAACTTAAAACCACCTAGGAGAGCCCCAACTCCAGCCTGGGACCTTAAGTTAATCTCACTCTTCATCCTTTTGAGCCAGCTGCCACTGCGGACTTAAAATTCCTTTCTTGAAAAACAGCTTTCCTTTTAGCAATTACTTCAGCAAGAAGGGTTTCTGAACTACAGGCCCTTATGGTAGTGGAACCTTTCATCATCTTTCATGCAGACAGGGTGTCCTTCAGAACCACTCCCTCCTTCATGCCCAAGGTGGTATCCAGTGTGGCTCTGAATCAGTCCATTAATTTGCCAACCTTCTTTTCTAATCCACAGAACAAAGGGGAATAGATACTGCACTCCTTAGATGTGCACAGGCAGCTTAGATTTTACTTGGACAGGACTAAACCTCAAAGGAAATCTGAACAACTGCTGGTGGCATTTGCTGCAGGGGCAGAGGGGAAGGCTATTTCAAAGCAAACCATTTCTAAATGGATAGGCCATTGCATTTATTACTGCTATAAGCACCATGGAAAACCTATCCCACAGGGGATTAGACCCCATTCAACCAGGGCTGCATCTACCTCTGCAGCCTTTCTCAGAGGTGTACCTACCAGGGACATCCTAGAAGCTGCTACCTGGAGTTCTGTACATACTTTCACCAAGCATTACCATTTACCAATTTTTTCCAAATCCAGGGCTGGCTTTGCCACTGCAGTCTTGCAGGGCCTTATAGCTGGTCCTAATGCTATCTAAATTCCTCCTCCCATCCTTAGCTTTGGGAATCTACCCAAATGTGATGACTGCAACAGTGAAACATGAAGAACATAGTACAGTTGTGTACACTTACCAAAAATGTAGATGTTAGAGTGTATTCACTGTTGCAGTCCTGGTTATTCTCCCTCCAGCCCCCTGACTTCTTTTGGCTATACTTCTACTCTCCTTTACTATGTTTAAAAGCTTTTTGGTGTATTTGCTTTTTTGTTGGAGATGTAACCTTGTATATTTAATTGCTTCCCATTAGGGGGCACCTGATATCTGGGGCAAGAAAAACTGATGTAATGGCGTCGGCTGCATGCTTTATACCCCTGACTACCTGATGTCACAGAAGATGAGACCGCAACCGAGGCAGGACCCAAGACTTTGATAATCAGGCCGAATGAGAGCTACTGCAAGCAGATAACCCAAATGTGATAACTGCAACAAGTGAATACACTCTAGCATCTACATTTATGGTAAGTGTACACAACTGTACTTTCTGCAATTTAATGGCATTATTTAAAAAAATGTGGAAAGCATTTAATTAAATAATATTGGTAATGTATAGTAGTTTGTTTTGTTTGTCTTTTCGGCTTTTCCCGGTCAGGGGTCGCCACAGCGGAACTCCGGTCCGCTAATGATTGGCAGTAGATTTTTTATAGTGCCGAGTTGCCAGCCCGATGCCCAGCCTTCAGCGAAGGCATGCCCATTTACACATGTCTTTAAATATTTTTGGGTTTGGGGTAATGATGGATTACCCACTCCTGACTTCGATCATCATCGTCATGACTTGTCAGTTGTCCTTTTATAGAAGGCTATCATGGGAAGTTCAAGTCAGTGCTTATCGGGTTGCTTTGTTTTAAACAGCAGTTTTGTAATGCTTTTGACTGCTCACTGTATAAAGTTACAGAACATTGTGCATGTACTCTTAATTACATGGAATGATTTTTTTTTTTTTCATGTTTAACATTTTTATTAACATAATCGTTTTAACTTTGGAGCGCTGTGCATAATTTCTTTAAGTAAATGTTTTCTACCCTCAGACTCCTGTCTCTCCAGTTGCCCCATACAGCCCATATGTTCCCCCAGGAGGTGAGAGCCCTGTGGGGCATTTGTTCCTCCCAGGGGTGAAAGTGGAACAGCAGAGAAAAGAGCCATCACCTCTTCAAGGTTTGGGGGAATTGCACTTTGGGTTCCTAATACCACTTGTATGCACATAAATCCCAACTGTTTTGCGTGCAATGCATATGTGTCAAAGATGGTTTTCCATGTATGGCATAACTCCTGAAGGCTGCCCTACCAGCCCCTTCCATGTGTTCTGCAGCCTGTACTGGGAATTCTTCCGTGGGAACAAGTTCTCAGACATGCCACCCGCCCCACCCCCAAGAAAGATGAGTCAGCAAAGCAGTGTCACTCCTTTTCCCCCATGCCAGATTCAGCAGGCACCTGAGGTGCTATTCAAACTTTGGTAACCTGAGTCATACTCTGAACTTGATCCCTCAACGCCATTGGAGCTGACAGAATCCTGTACATATATGGATGTAATGCACTCAATAGTGTTCTGTATCAGAAAGTATTATCGTTTTTCAGCCTGGTAAGGAATGAATCCAAACACAGCTCATCTGACCTTTGATACAGTGCCGCAATTGTGAGTTCTCTTTTAAATAAGCTGTACTTACCAGAATGTTACCTCTTTTGTGAAGTAAAGAATGAAGTAAATTAAATAGGATTAAAAAGAAAGAAGCTATGATGGGGATGCAGCATAACTGGGTTCATTGTTTGGGTGGAGCAGGAAGCTGAGTAGATGTGGAGTCTATTACTCAAACCCAGTGTAATATTGACACCCTTTTCTACATTTGGGTATCAGAGGAGTGCAAGCTTTTCATATTACTCTTACAGTATTGTGGAGTTGAGCAGATGGCCAAAAGTTATGTATGCCCAACTTGCTTTGTTTCACATCAACAGTACCTTCAATAATTGATAATATTATAGGTGGTCAGCAAAGCAAAACAAGCTGAATGATTGTTTGCACCTGGTGATAGAGAAATTGTTGAAACACATTTTGAGAAGAACATCTGTCCAAAATGTTCTTATTTATTTTTTGTTGGGCACTACAACATTTGCAATCCATTGCTCTATGTGGTGGACATACTACCAGTCAGGACAGCTTTGCCATTTTCTCAAACTCTTTCAACAATGTACAGTGTGGATTCTCCACATACTAGTGATGAACTGTTTTTGTATCTGTAGGAACAAAACGCCACACAAACTGATAATCCAAAAATGAAGAAACCAAGGTACAGATCCACAAAAAGGTTTATTATGAGCACTTTCGTCTCTTTAATGGAAACTTCAACAGAATGGAATTTTCAGAACTGAAATGGCAAATAAGGGCAAATGCATCAGAGGGTCCTGGAATTAACAGTGCAGTGTCCATTAGTTCTGTTTTAAGACTTAAGGCACAATTCTTTTCATAAAATAGAAAATGTAGGATTGTTGCTTTTTACGGGCACGTTGCAAACATTGTGGAGGAAAGTTATGCATGTAACTTGTGGGTTATGCATTGTAATTTTTATACACCTTAACCTTTTTAAGCATTTTTATTTTAATCTTGTCATTTTACATTGTTTTGGGGAATGGTTGCTTTAAGAAACTTTTTTTACTAGCAAGTGTGTTTTACTAATTGCTTTGTCAAGTATATAAGGGATGTTGGGTAAAATGTAGCTTCGTTCTGATGAAGTTTCCATTAGAGAGATGAAAACGCTCATAATAAACCTTTTTGTGTGGATCTGTACCTTGGTTTCTTCATTTTTGTTTTTGTATCGGAAAAAAAAAATCCCAAATGAACAACTCCCTCTATATAACCCAAAGAAATGACTAGTTGGTGAAACTTTGTTAGAAAATAGTCTGTGTATTAGGTCATACAGTCCTTTTGAAATTGTTGCATATGAAGGGAGACTGACTGATTTTCTCTGGAGCAATTTCTGTCTTATGGGTTAAAAAATTTCTTTATAATCTTTTGTTAATACTTTAACTTTATTAATAATATTTCTGTGTCCCCTTTGAACTTCTAATTTGGCTAGATGTATTTTTCCTGACTATCTATCAAGTCCTTTTCCCATAGCTGATATTTCCTGTTACAGCATTTTTAATTGTATTAGGTAGAAATTTTTTTTGAGTCCCACAGTCCATCCATCCACAACCTCTTTGCACATGGGGGTCAGGGTGTCACTTCAACAGTGACAATCCTGTAAAGCCTAGGTTTACACCACCAGATGGCTAGCCCTGCCATGGCTGTTCTTCCGTAACACACACTCCCACGCAGACATACATGCAATTTAGAGTGCCCATTCCATCTAATGCAGGTCTTTGGAATGCAGGAGGAAACTGGAGCACCCAGAAGAAACCCTTGCAAACACGGGGAGGACATTTAGACTCTGTACAGAAGTTACTCCAGCCAAGAATTGAACCAGAGAACCTCTTGCTGTGAGGCGACAACACTGTTTGCTACTCCACTGTGCCTCAATATTATATCATTAACCTGTTTTTATTATATTGCATATTGTTCTTTAGTCGTACATTCCTGAAACTACTTTAATTTTGCCATAAATGTAGTAGTTCTAGTGAATATAATAGCTTTCTTTGTTATTTGAAAACTAATTGTGTTTTGGTCAGACAAAGGGCAATGAATAATGTTGGCTTTATTAATTTTATTCTTTAATTGATTTGAATGATGTAACTTATGTTTTTTTATTTAGAATATCAGACATGAATAATGTGTAAAATATAAAGAGTTGACTCTTATTTATTTTTATTTATCCTTTGTTGACTTAAGTTAGTCCGACTAGGCTAGTAGCCTCTCTCAGGAGAGATCCAGAGGTGGTATTTTTACTACTAGGGGAAATTTGGCCAGAGCATCGGGAAACTTCCCTGTACTCTTTTCGACTGATACTATGGGATCTTTTACATACACCTGAGCTACCTCCAACTTTAGCAGATGGGGCCTTAGTTTATAGTTTTATCTGAAGGACGACACACTCAGGAGTGCAACCACCCCCCTTATGCTGCACTGCAGTGTCAGCAATTGATCTACCTGATGAGGGAATGGAACCCACACCCCTTTGCACCAAAGGAGAGTGTGTTACCTGTTGTGCTACTGACACTTGTACTCTGGCGTAACATTGTAGCGCTCTGAGTAGATAAAGATGCTTGACAAAGGAGGGACCCCTGCCCCTATATCCCAGGGACACCCATCAGAGGTAGTGGGTGCCAACCACCCAAATAGGAGACAAGCGTTCAAAAAAACACTGTACAGTTAAAACCAGATGATAGGAAGGAGGATGTTAAAGAGCCCCCAGACAGAGGGAGAGAGACTTGGACTTCACATCATGGGGCCACAACATGGGGCCACAACAGAAAATCCTTTGTAGTACTGGAGTGAGCTACTCCTCCTTGGGGAGGAGTGGGGCATGGAGGTTCTCTTGCCTGATTCCGACTCAGAGGACAGCTTAGTTTCTGATTTGCCCTGTGGAGAATTTCTTTTTCTGAGACTACTGCTAGAATGTGCCAGTGTTTTCAGTGGGAGAACACTGAAGTTTCTCAGTCCCTCAGAAAACACTGAGTTGTTGTTATAGAAGGATTTTCCAACAACTACACCCATTCCTCCAGTTCTGTTTGCTTTTGAAGGATGTATATGTTACTGCCTGTAATTTTCCTCATAGCTAGACAGCTGCTCCTAAAAAGGCAAATAGTATGTAAAAATGTGAAAGACTGAAGAGCTTTATATACACTATTCTCAAACCTGACCCAGCAGTTATACCTTTAGCTGATCCCACTGCTGCTAAGTACTTGGTTAATTCCAATCATAGCCTTTTTGATAAGGAAGGGGAAATTATTGATAGTTATGAAAACATGTTTACTTCTCTAATTTTAATTTACAGCATTTTAAACTGTCAGACTTGTATGTCAAGTTTGTTCTGACAAATTGTGAAAGTATGAGGAATGTTTTATTTGCAATTTCTTCTTATAGGTTCATAGGTAGGTACTAGGTTATCTGCCCAAAGGCATTTATAAGCCTAGCCAGAATGTGTTGGCTTTCGCCATCCCCTTAGATTAGTTCCCTGTGCATCTGTCCAGCAGAGCCACCGAAGTTGTGAGGAAAAATCTGTCTTAAATTACTTACTGTTGCACAAGTTGTTATTTATTGTTTGTAGTGTATATATGACTTTGATACTTCTTCCAGGGCTATGGCCACTGGTACTGCTTTGAGGAGGTTTGTATGGCTGCATTCTAGGAACCTACCAGATGGTGAAAAATGAGATTTTAAATTATCCCTTTTGTAGGGATTTAGTGTTTGGCCCCACCACTGCAGAGGTGATCAACAAGTGTGATGAAAGAGACAATCTGATTCAGGAGAATCTCTTAAGATTTTTCAGCCCACCTTTTCCAAATTAGCAAAATGATTTTCTATCTCCTCTTCCAGTTTTGGCAAAACACAGTTAAACAGTCTCAACAAAATTTGATGGACAGACATTTAAGAAGGAATGGCAAAGGGGTACTGAAAAGAAGTTTCAAACCTCCTAAAAACTAAGTACAGTCCAACAAGTGTGAATGACTGTTCAAGGGACCTAGTGACCCTCTTCTCTGGCCATTTTTTTTCTTCCAGAAAGTCTGAATCTCCATTTTTCTCTCTAGCAACAGATTGTTTCAGACAAATGCATTCTGAAAGTCATTTATCAAGATTACAGATGACAGTGGGAGGAAATTCTTCGTTTCCAGGTGGTAGTTTTTTTTTCACATGTTCATCATATGCCGTCCCAAGGAGTGATGGAACCAGTTCCTCCTTCCCATGTTGGGAAGTGTTTTTATTTAAGGATGTTCCTAGTGCCAAAGAAGGAAAATACTTGGGAGGCCACTTCTGGCACTTTCCTTTCTAAACCTGATTGTGATTGTGCCCACTTTCAAATTTATGTCATTTCATAACCAGTTACCTTGTCTTCCTTTTTCAAGTTTCCTGGTAACACTAGACCACATCCCTAGAAACCCAGACTTCAGAAGTGACTTAAGTTTTTTTTTTTTTTTTTTTTTTTTGTGTCTGGATTACATTATCAGTTCTCTGCTTTATCCTTTGGACTATCCATTCCACCAAGAGTGTTCACAAAGTGTCTAACTCCTGTTAGAGTTCATTGCAGACTACAGGGTCTCCACATTTTTCCAAGTTTAAACGACTTGATTATCTTTTGAGGAGTTTTTTTCAAAGTGTCAGGAGTCTCTCTCCTGGGTGAGTTGTCTCATACATGAGCTGGGATTCCGAAAGAACATTTAAAAAGTCTTTCTTGACTTCTTCACACGGGATTGAGTTCCTAGGATGTCAACTAGACACCTCAGTTCAAAGAGCTTTTTCTTCCACAGGAAAAAAAAATAGATCTTTATTTAGATCCATTTATAAGGTTTTCCGCTTGAGCTTCAGCCACTGCAAGCGAATACCTCAGGATTTTGAGACTTGTGGCATCTATGATTCTCATGATACCCCAGTAAGACTGCACATGAGAAACATACAACGGTATCTGAACTCTATGGACCCAGCATCAACACCCTTTATCTTTTCAAATCCCAGTACTGAGGTTTGTCGAAAAAGAAATATTTTGGTGGAAACAACAGATATCCTTAAGTCCAGGTTTTCCCTTCTTCCTCCCCCCTTATCTAAAGCAGTCGATCACCTCAAACACTTCAGACTTGCCAGGGGAGCAGTTTCTGGAGGGATACAAGTGCAGGGGGTGTAGGACACTAAGGACAGGGGCAAGCGCATAAAATATTAAGGAGATGCTTTCCCTAATCAAGATGCTCAACTCTGAGCTAGCTTTGGTCCCCAGGACCTTTTCAAGTGGTTACATACAATACCGCAGTACATCGTCAGACAAGGGGAACCAGGTCGTACCCCCTTTGCAGACTGGCCATGTTAGCTAAGTATATAGCACAGTCTCACTTTGCAGGCATCCTACATTCTATTAGAGCAAGATTGCTTGGTAGACAAGGAGAACAGGACTCGGGCATACCCGCAAAAATGGAAACTAGATCATAGGATTTGCCCTGGTCCTGCTGTGCTTGTCTGCCACACACTTTTGCTTTTACAGAATTTGACCCATACATGGGTTATTCCTCAGGTAGATCTCTCTGCCTCCTCTCTGAACAATCAACTGGGAAGAAGCTGTTCCAGGACTGCATGCAAGATGGTTTGGAAGACCATTGCTTTTTCTTGGACAGGAATGCTCCTGTATGCTTTTCCACCATTTCCATTAATATCCAAGGTAATTCTGAAGATTCAGAAGGAATCCCCCAAGACCATTGTGTTGACTCCCATCTGCCTTGATTCTCCCTGCTTTTGGAAATGGCCAGTGGCAATTACAACAAGCTTCCTGTCAGACTGGATCTACTCGCACAAGAACAGGTTTATTTGATAGACCCTGACATCAGTCACCTTCATTTGATTTCTAGGATGATGGGGTCTTAATTCCTTTTAGGCACCTGTTTCCTGAGGACATTCAACAGGTATTAATGGAGGCAAGAAAGTCTGCTACCTAGAAAAATGTTATATTATCAAATGGAAAAGGTTTTCTAGTTACTGGAAACAACATAACCAGCACCCATTCAGGGCTACTTGTTCTCTGGCTTTACAGTGTTTATGTGAGTTACTATCCTATGCCTTTTCTTATTCCTCTGTCAAGGTTCATGTATCAGCCATTTCAGCATGTCTGACCATGGATCTTTCTGTTTCAATGCAGTCTCATGTGAAAATATTCTTGAAAGGGGTTTTGCGTAAGTGGCTTCTTAGAAAACTGGTAGACCATCCTTTGGATCTTAATTTTGTGTTAGAGAAGGTAACACTTGCTCCAGTTTAATCAAGTCATCTGGCTGATTTTTTTTACCAGTAACTAAACTAAGTTTGTCCTGCAAACTGGTGAACTGTCTTCTGATTCTGCAAGAAGGGTATGCTGGATCCCTTCCATATGGTAGTGATAAAAGGAACAACTATATTTGGGGTGTAAGCTCTTAGGGAAGCTTCCATGAGGAAATGTTTTTTTTTGAGAACTAATCCTTCTTTTATACCTAAAGTGGTATCAGTTTAGTTTAAGCCAAACTATCCATTTCCCCATTTTATTTCCTGAACCTAAAAATGAGGGTGAAAGGTTACTCCATACCTTGGATGTCCACAGGCAAGTCCAGTGCAATCTTGACAATACTAAATCTTTCTTTCAGATCTTCAAATCAGTTGTTAATTTCTTATGAAGTACGAAGGAACAGCCTATGTCAAAACAGACTATTTCCATATGGTTGTCTAAGGCTCTTACCTTTTGTTATATGCAGCATAACAAAACTATTCCAGTCAAGGTTAAAGTCCACTCTGTCAGGGCCTTGGCTTCATCTATGTCTGTAGTCTAAAGATATTCTAGAAACTGCTACTTGGTTCTCTATACATACTTTGCTAAGCACAATAAGCTTGATTCCTTTTCTAGGTCCAGATCAAGCTTTACTAGGACCATTCTCTTGGGGCTGATGGACTCTTCTCCTTCTGTCTCAAATGGAACTAAGGCTGCTGCAGCAGTATATGATGAACATAGTACAGTTGTGTAAATTGAACTTACCATAACAGTAGATATTGAAGTGATCACTGCTGCAGTAGCTGCCCCTTCCTTTGTCACCCTTGTTATTGGTGTGGATGCACGTTTGTTCCTGGCATTGACCTTTCAGGCTTAACCTCTTCATGTCTGCCGGCAGGAAAGCTGTGAAGGGCTTGGCACCCAAACTTGTCTTTTAGTCAGCTTATCTTGAGCTGCCTGACATTTTGGGCACATGTAAGGTGCCCTGAAGCTTTAGAATCTGGCCAGCTGTTATATCCTTGGCAGAATATCCCCCGTATAGCTACTGCAGTAGTGATCATTTAGACATCTCATGTGATGCCAAGTTCAACTTGCACAACTGTACTTTCACTGATGCTCTGGACAAATCTCCCCAGTAGTACAAATACCACCTAAGGTCTCCCATGAAAAGAGGCTATCAGCTTAGTGTGACTAACCCAGTTAACAAAGAATAAATAACTACATTTAAAATAAAATAAACCAGGCATCTGTTTGCATACATCTCTAGGCTGTGGGGAGGGGGGGGGGGTTGTTTGTGTCCTGCAAACTGGTGAACTGTCTTCTGATTCTGCTTCATGGGTTGTGCTGGATCCCTTCCAGTTATTATCTTTCCACTGTGTCCAGTGAGCCTTAAAATGGAAATGTTTTGTAATTATTACATCATGAGCGAGATAAGGAACAACTGCTATTAGGTGTAAGACTTTTTGAATGGGTGTGCACCTTTTACCTGTGTAACGGAATAACCTGTTTTCTCCCCAAGGATACATACTACCTCAAGCATAAAATAGAATACACTAGCTTGCTTACTGTTCTTTCTACTACTTTGGCAGATGTCTCTTTTTAAATACATTTTATACATAGTATTATTTCTCTTAAAATTACAAAACTTTTGTCATCGGCTGTCAGCTTGACACACCCCTCAAAGCTTTCTTAAATACAACTTTCACAAAAATAACCACTGTCACTTCTTTGCTATTAATAGCCTCAGGATCTGTCCACAGTTTCACAATATAGTCTGCCCTTATTGTTTTGCTCCTAAGTAAAATCTGCTAGTGAAACTAAGGGGGTTGAGACTTGGAAGTGACTCTTACCCTTGCCAATAAACTTCTTTACTTTATCAGAATCTTTGCAGTCTGAAGTAAGTGTGTTCATACAGACATGGAGGGGCTCCCCCATTAGATGAACTGCCAGGACTTGCACCTAGCCATGAAGAATTCAGCTTACTATGTGGTAGTGAAAAATAGAGTTGGAACTTTGAATTGGTTTAAGAAGTTGCAGCTGCCCATTGTATCTACTTGGATGTAGGGTTTTCAAGTAGCAGATTGACCAAGTATCATACCAAATGGTGGTGGTTATTGAACATAAAGGAAAAGAGTCTGGCTTTGTAGGAGTTGAACCAAATAGGAGAAATAGGTAAAATAAAAATAAGCAATTCACTTTAGCTATGCAATACTTATTCAGTTTTTTAGCTGTGTTGGTGGAAATGCTCAATTCAGATATTCAGTTCAACTCTGCAGGGCTCATGGTCTTAAAATGCATCTTTTCACCGTATTGGACAAGTAAGTCTTTTACAAAAACAAATGTCTGTCTTCGGAATACATGAGCCAGTCAGTATACAGTCCCTTATCAGTAGTGAGCTCAGTAAAGTCTTTGGTAGTAACTCAAGGAATGGTACTTCCAAACTTTTGTTATAAGACTTCTCTAACAATCACGGGCTTCACTCTGGACTCCCATCATGGAGCCACCTATTCCAGCTTTGGTTTGCCTCTACTTTCAATATGACCCTTGACTCTTTTGGACTGTCACTCCACTGACTTCTACCCCAACCATCATTAAAGTGCAGGTGTGTAGCAAATTTCATTACTTGAGTTGACATTTCATTTAAGGATACCAGTCCAATTCTCTCTAAGTGCACTCATGTAATACTACTTCCATATACCACATAGTCTTATAAAGTTTATTACTTAAATTAACTCTCTATATAGCTCCTTGAGTGCCTGTTTTCACTATCTGACAGGCATTTCCCAGAGGATCAACCAAGCTGTTTCGCAATACCCCAAAAAAGCCTTTGAGCATTTCTTCTAGCTCATTTTTGTCTTTCGCCTTTGTTACCCTTACTTTTCTTTTGATTCTGTTCTACTTGACTCCTTTGTACCTACTTGACTCCTTTGTACCGTGACTTCTCATTCCAATCCCTTCATTTTGTTTTCATAGGCTTGTCTTCACTGCTTGTTTCACGTTACTTTATAGCCCCACTGGCCTTCTGTTTTTCCATTTTTGTCTCTTCCTTAAACCCTTGTTCGTAGACCTGAGTAGTAACTATCTTTAACTCATTCTTATAGTTTGCTTACTGTGTTTGCCATCAGATCCCCAACTCCTCTCTTCAGAATTCTGTCCTTTCTGGTACAGTCTTGCACCAGTTGAATACATACCTCATAGTCCAAGACCTCAATTATCTTCCACTCCCTCTCACTCAGTGCTGGGACTCTGAATCCCTCAGTCTGCTCAAGACAAAGTCAGATCTTCTGTGAATGTAACCATCTTTCACCAGCTCCACTCCTTTATTCAGTCTTTTCATTTTTTACCTTGACATTTTGTGCGTGAAGGTGACTATAACATAAAGGCTGAAAGCTTGATTTGCTGAGGTTGAAGTCAGGCAGAAAAAAAGGAGTAAAGAAGACTCAAGTAAATTCCTGTGTCAGGACTCTCATTTTTTTCTCATGATGCAACTGTAGTGAAAACATGCCTGGGACACAAGTTTCCAGGATATGTAGGATTAATAGCTAAAAATTCTGCTGGCTGCCTTTTTGAGTAAAGTGTGTTCTGTACATTGTAAGAATCTGCCAGAGTGATTTTTTTTCTAAATATATTTTTTTATCTTTCAGATCTAATACACTGTGTTGATCCTTCAACATTCTCCCCTTTCCTATTCCTTAAGCACTGGGGTACTTGCCTTCGGGTCTGACACTGCTCATTTCCCTACCCCTTTCATAGGATGGTGTTCCTCCTTTCCTCTGACATCCCATCTGATGCCTTTGCTTATGTATAAAGCTACTTCACGTCAGTCCCTCCCTTCTCTCTTATTTCTGAACAAACTATATGTAGGTACCTGCATATCCTTCATATTGTCATTGGCAAATGGCTTTGGGATGACCAACATTGTCCATAGTTCCCTTTTCCATCAATGCTTGTAGTTTCCCCAGTGTTCTTACCTAAGCTTCATGCTTTCTACTGATATGTTCTGAGTCCTTGTTCTTCCATTTTGTTGTGTCAGTTCTTCTTTGTTTTATCTACTTAGCCCATCTTCTACTTGTAGGACCTCCATTCCCCTTCAGTCCACTTTAAAATGTATGATCCTTGAAGTGTAGCTTTCCAACACATATCTGAGCATCACTGGTACTTCTGTGCTAGAATGGAATATGTCACTGTCATGTCTCATCTCTTTACAGGCCTCCCCTTTTGCTTCTGACAGCACAAGCCTTTCTCCTTTTTCTACTGCCACAGACAATTTTTGTACTATTTAATTATTTTCATCCTTTTTGTAATGGCTTCTGGAACAGGTAGCACTCCTGAGAATGCTCCCTCCAGGTCCCTCCCATGGCATTTCTGTGCACCTTCTTGACTTTTTCCCTGCCTTTTCTGATGGGTTGTTGGAGCCTACAGGCACATCAGCATGTACCCATCCCTTTCTCCTTTGTGCCGTCCTTTTAGCGTATGGCAGGCAGTGATTTAAGTGTAAGCCCTGAGGCCATCCTTACTGTAACCTATTCTGTCCCTTTTCCATTTGCTGGTCTTGTAAATTCCCTTTTTATTGAGCTTCTAATGAGTGACACCATCTTCTGTATCCTCAGTCTGATTTTCATCTTCCTCATTTACTGCCCCATACCCTTTTCTTTCTTCCTTGACATCCTTCTCTTTGGCCGTATTACTCTCTGCAACCCACTTGCCTGTAGTGTGGTGACATTCCTGTGCTTTTCTGCTCCATACTCTTCCCACCTATCCTGTTTACAGGACTCTTGTTATATTCTCCTTTGCAGGTCCACTCTGTTATTACTTGTCAGAATTTCCATTCCCTTAGCATCTCTAGCTCCTGTGTTCATCCTAGAAATCACCCATTCTTCTGCAGAATCCATAGCCTGTGCACTCTAAGGCTCCCTGAATCGGAGTGCTGTCCTTCATAGTGTGCATCTTTACTTCTTTGTTGATGGTCATTCTTGTAAGAAAGGGATTTGTATCTAAATCCCTGACTTTTGCCTTTTATATTACTGAATTTACCTTAGTGCTTTTTTGATAGGCTTGAGAAAATATGTACAGTGTAAATGAAGCAGATCCACAGCTCCTTTAGCAAAAGTCCCAAAGCTGATGTATGCGGGAACCTTCCAAAACACAGAGTGAGAAATCTTAATAAAGGGACATTTTCTAATATTTTGACATGAGCCAATTTTTGACGCACTTGGTGGCACATGGGTCTTTAGTACACTCAGGCAGATAAGCCACAGACCACTAGCTATGTGTAATGTTGCGACCTAGTTGGGTCTCCTTAGTATGGCTTGCAAATGATAGTGCAGTATCCCGTAGCATCAGAAGAGGGTTGGTTCTAGTCCTGCCTCATTTTCCATTACTGACTGTACAATGCAGCATTAAGGGGTGCGTCAGTCCTTAGATGTTCTTCCTGTTTCACTGTTGCAGTCATCACATTTGGGTTATCTGCCTGCAGGTAGCCCTCAGCCGGCCTGAATACCAGAGTCTTGGATTCCTGCATCAGATGTTGTCTCTTCTTCCATGACATCAGGGGTATAAAACATGCAGCCGACACCGTTACATCAGTCTTTCTTGCCACGCGGTGCCCGAAGCAGAAGCAGTTTGCAAGTGCTGGTCGGCCGACTCCTGAAATTTTCGTTTCGAGTTTCAGGTCCAAAGTCTTCAAAAAAGCTAAGTACTCCGTTGGGGATCCTTTTTCTTGCTCTTAACCGATGTCAGTTAAAGTTAACAATTGTCTTAAGTGTGGAAA
Source organism: Protopterus annectens (assembly GCF_019279795.1). Classification (NCBI taxonomy): domain Eukaryota; kingdom Metazoa; phylum Chordata; order Ceratodontiformes; family Protopteridae; genus Protopterus; species Protopterus annectens. The sequence continues at coordinate 7,103,780 of NC_056744.1, forward strand.
GCAAATACTTCAAAGATTTTCATTAGTACTGCATTCCTTGCTTAGGCCCAGACCATGACATCCCTCGCTGACAGCTTTGTGCCTTGTTCAACCCCCAGACTATTCGTCATCGGGATATATTTGCAGCAAATTATTTTGGTACTCTGCATAACTAATCAGAAATGGCTTCGGTAAGCCATCCGATTACCGATATTCCGAAAAAATGTAAGGGTAAAGACAGAGACAGACCGCATAGGGCCGAAACTGCCGACAACGCTTCCGTTAAGCTAGTCGCCAGTCCGCCGGTAGTCAGTGAGGGGCTTTTGTAGCCCCTGATATCCACTACTTCTGATTCGTAGGCCTCTGCTGAGACCCATTTGGAGTCCGGTATGCCACGAGATGCTTCTTCGACTATGGAACCTGCCTGATGTCTCTACCTTGGATGGGTCCGGAGCCGCTGTGCAGGCACTAGCTTCTGAGGGTGTATTCAGGCCCACAGACTTGCATTTTAAACAGACGCCATCTTCATCATTCAGGCCTAAAACTCGACCCACGCCTAGAAAACTGATGTCCAAACCGCATGCTCGGGCCCATAAGCCTGAAAAACAAATGCTTAGAATGGCTGAAGACCTTATTACCTTAATTAGGGGAAGACAACCTTCCCCCCTAAGAGACCTAGAACTGATTTTCCTTCTGATTCTTCGGATCAGGAATCTGATATTTCTGATGTTCATCGTGCATACAGCTGCAGTCATAACAGATGGGTTCTCCTGCCGTCAGGCGGGTCCTCGGTCGGCCGAATTCCAAAGTGTAGGTCCGGCGTCGGTTGTCGTCGCTTCTTCCCTGACATCAGTGCGACAGGGGTATAAAAGAACCAGCCAACGCCATTTTGTTCAGTCTTTCTTGCCGCACGGTGCCCGAAGCAGAAGCAGTTCACAAGTGCCGGTCAGCCAGCTCCTGAAATTACGAAAATTTTGAAACCCAGACTCTCTGCCTCCAGCCCCAGTTAAGCCTGACGGGTACTACAGGGTTCCTGACTCACACCAATTTCTATACAAAAGCCATGCTGCTGACCCAGGAAACCATCTCACAGGGCCCCAAGGGAATTAAGGCCTCCACTGCTAAAAATCCTTTACCTTCCGAGAGAGATTCCAGATCCTTAGAAAGGTGGGGGAAAAAGGTATATACCTCGGCTACCGTAACCATGAGGGCCTTAAACTGTCAGTTCCATATGCTAAAATACCAACAGTTTTTGTTATCACAATTGAAAAGTAAAATGTCACAACCTGAACAACCAGACTTGAAGGAGTTGCAGGATTTGATGCATAGTGCAGAACAAGTGGGTAAGCATACCTTACAATGTGGTTTTGATGCTCTAGAGGCCTCATGTAGAGCTGCTGTTACAGGATCAGTCATACGTAGACATGCCTGGCTCAAGGAACAAACCTTGCCTGATCATGTCAAAGCTAAATTACTAGATGCCCCTCTTCAAAAGGATGTATTATTTGGTGCTAATGCTGAGGAGGTATTAAGGAAAATGGAGGAAAAGGCTAAATCAATGCAAACTGTGAAAGATTTTCTACAGGTACAACCCCCACGTTTCAGTAGAAATTGGCCTTCCAAAAATTGGTCCTTTCCAGCCACGGACAGACCCCAAAGAGGTAGATACAGGCGCCCGAGGGGCAGAGGGCAATCCCAGGGATCGTTTAGAGGCAGACAATGGCAAGCTCCTACACAAAGAGGTGGTGAGGATAACTCGCAATCATTCAGAAAGCAAGCCCAATGACTTTCTCCTTTGCATGCCAAGCAAGACTCAAATGGCAGCCCCCTTAGGAGGAAAGCTGGCACTATTTTCAAAGAATTGGCATATTGTCACAAAAGACAAATGGATCCTGGACATTAGAAACAGAGGCTACAGATTCCATTTTCACACCCTTCCAAAAATGAGAGGCATGCCAAACCTGCCACAAAATCAAAGGGCAGAGGCACAAAGGCAAATTACAGATCTCATAGACATGAAAGCTATTCAAGAGGTACCTACGCACGAACAAGGTCAAGGTTTTTATTCCAGGCTATTCCTGGTACCAAGGAAGGGAAAAGATTGGAGACCTATTTTGGACCTGTCCATCCTAAACACATTTCTACTCGTACCAAAATTCAGGATGCTCACTCTACAGCAACTCCTTCCCATGCTGGGCAAGGAGTCTTGGCTGGTAACATTGGACCTCAAGGAGGCATACCTGCATGTCCCAATCGGACAAGATTGCAGAAGATACTTCAGATTTCTTGCAGGTTCAACCCATTATCAATTCTCTGCATTGCCCTTTGGCTTATCTACTGCGCCCAGAGTATTCACGAAATGCCTGGCATCAGTAATTGCCTATAGCAGACTTCAAGGGATACAAATATACCCTTATTTGGACGACTGCCTGATCCAAGCGGACAGCAAGCACATTCTTCTGAATCATCTGGCTTATGTAATAATGTTGTTGAGCTCTCTGGGATACACAGTCAGCAAAAAGAAATCAAGACTAATACCCACTCTGAAGATAATTTTCCTGGGTGCCAACTTGGACACAAACACCCAGATGGCCTACCTCACGCCAGAGAAGCAGGGGCAACTAACTCAATACTTCAGAGCACTAGCAAATTGCACCAGGCTGACTGCAAGGAAAATCCTGCAGGCTCTGGGATTCATGGCATCTTGCATCTTACTAATCCCATGTGCAAAGCTGCATATGAGGAAACTTCAGTGGTACCTGAAAAACATATGGTCTCAACACAGCCACAGTTTGAAACAATAATACCACTGATTCCATGTATGCAAAAGGAATTTCTGTGGTGGGCTCAAGCATGCCAAACAAACACAGGTCTTCCATTCAGCAAGCCTCAAGCAAATCAAGTCATCACAACAGACGCCTCTGACTACGCCTAGGGGGCGCACATGACAGATCGGTGCATTCAGGGCAAATGGTCCCACAAAGAAAAGCACCTTCACATCAATCAAAAGGAAATGCTAGCAGTAATAAATGCTATTATAGCTTTCAAGGACCTTCTGCAACCAGGTCAACTATTGATAAGAACGGACAACACCACAGTTATGTGGTACATAAACAAACAGGGAGAAACACATTTATACCCCCTATGCAGACTGGCCATGTCACTCTGGAACATGGCCATGGACTTGCATATCGAACTACAAGCACAGTACTTGCCAGGCAAGGAAAACACGCTGGCAGACAACCTAAGCAGAAATATGACAGATCCACACGAATGGAAGTTGCATCCAAAAGTTTTTACAGAAATAATCCAAGCATGGGGAAGGCCAGACATAGATCTCTTTGCCTCCCACAAAAATCACCAATTGACAAAATTCTGCTCAAGGATTTTCCATCCAATGGCCTGGAGAGTGGACGCTCTCTCTTTCAGTTGGGCATCAATGACAGTTTATGCCTTTCCACCTCTTCCTCTGCTGCCCAAAGTTCTACTGAAAACCAGAGCAGACAGACCAAAGATGATTATCATTGCTCCGGACTGGCCAAGATAACACTGGTACCCACTCCTGAGGAGACTGATGCATTCCTCACCATGGACCCTGCCACTAATGCCTCTTCTTCTGACTCAGCACAGCTTCAAAACTCTTCACAGCCAGCTAAAAACACTCAACTTAGCAGCATGGAAGGTTCCTTAGCATCACAACAGACCCTACTCTCCAAGGAGGTGCAGGATGTCATATTGGAGGCCAGAAGGCCGTCAACTAGAAAATCTTACTCCGCAAAATGGAAACGGTTTTGTGTCTGGAATGAGGAAAAGGGCCAGGATCCTGGAAAACTGAATTTACCTCAAATACTACAGTATTTAGCAGAGCTGCTAAGCAGTGAACTTTCATTCTCCTCCATCAAAATCCATGCATCAGCCATTTCTGCAGAATACAACACTGATCCACCCTTATTCTCTCACCCTCTCTTAAGACAGTTCCTCAGAGGGGCTAAGAATCTAAGACCCCCAAGAAAACAACCAATACCTGCTTGGGATCTCAATTTCATTCTGGAAAAACTGACCTTTTCTCCCTTTGAGCCAGCTGCCTCATCAGATTTGCAATATTTGTCCTGGAAAACAGCTTTCCTTCTGGCTATTACCTCAGCTCGTAGAGTTTCAGAACTACAAGCTCTCATGGCTGTGCAGCCTTTTATCATCTTCCATCAGGACAGAGTTTCCTTACGAACCAACCCATCCTTTATGCCTAAAGTGGTATCCAGGGTAGCTTTGAATCAGGCCATACACTTACCTACCTTTTATCCTAATCCTCAAAACAAAGGGAGAGATTACTACATTCCTTGGACATCCACAGACAACTACGTTATTATCTGGACAGAACAAAGCCTTTCAGAAAATCAGAACAGCTCTTTGTGTCCTATGCTGTAGGAGCTCAAGGAAAGCCAATTTCGAAACAGACAATCTCAAAATGGATAGCCCACTGCATATGCTTTTGCTATTCTTTTCATGGCAAAACTGTACCTACAGGCATCAGATCTCACTCCACAAGGGCCACAGCTACCTCTGCAGCTTTCCTCAGAGGAGTTCCTACCAAAGATATTTTGGAAGCAGCCACTTGGAGTTCTGTGCATACCTTCTCCAAGCACTACCACCTACCATTATACTCCAAAACTAGAGCAGGCTTTGCCACTGCAGTCTTGCAGGGCATCCTGGCTCCTCCTACTTCCACCTAGTGCCTACCACCCCTTTCTTAGCTTTGGGATTCTACCCATCTGTTATGACTGCAGCTGTATGCACGATGAACATAGTACAGTTTTGTACCTACCATAAATGTAGATGTTCGAGTGCTAATACAGCTGCAGTCCAGGTTTCCCTCCCTCCTTCCCCTCTTGGTAGAGGCCTATAGGCTAACGCATCCTCATACAACCTGATTGGGGTATTCATTTATGGTGTATTTGCTTGCAACTACTGTATTTTGATTATATTGCAGTGCTTTATTACACAAATTTATGTATTGCCTTCCTTCTGGGGGCACCTGACATCTGGGGCAAGAAAAACTGAAGAAAATGGCGTCGGCTGGTTCTTTTATACCCCTGTCGCACTGACATCAGGGAAGAAGCGACAACAACCGATGCCGGACCTAGACTTTGGAATTCGGCCGACCGAGGACCCGCCTGACGGCAGGAGAACCCATCTGTTATGACTGCAGCTGTATTATCACTCGAACATCTACATTTATGGTAGGTACAAAACTGTACTTTTCTTCTGATTACCAGGATTTACCCTTATCTACCTATGAGGATTCTGATGCAGAGGATTCCACTCCATTTGATGCAGAGGATTCCACTCCCTCTGCTTCCCCTCCAGAAGATTTTTCTTTTGGTGAAACCTTGCACACTCTTAGGGAGCATTTCTGCTGGGAAAGCCAGGATTACTCTGACTCCAAAATGAGGCTTAGGGAATTTTTACTCCTCCCTCAATACAGGCCTTTTGCTATCCCTCCTGTTCTGGACATTGTAAATGATGCTTTCTTGGAATCTAGCATTTCCCCAGAAACTTTACCTCCAGCCCCCAGAAAACCTGACAGGTATTAGAGTACCAGACTCTCTCACAAGTTCCTCTTCAAGAATCCTACTGTGGACCCAGAGACCATTTCCCAAGGACCCAAGGGCATTAAGGCTATTGCTGCCAAAAACCCTACCCCTTCTGATAGAGATTCTAGAGCCTTGGACAGATGGGGTAAGAAGGTATATACGTCTGCTACTTTGGCCATTAGGGCTTTAAATTGCCAGTTTCATATATTAAAGTACCAGTAGCATATTACGGGACTACTTAAACAGACAATTATGTTGATTCCTGACTGTGCTGAACACAAAGAATTACAGGATTTAATGCATTCTGCAGAACAATTTGGTAAACATACTTTGCAATGTGGTTTTGATTCTTTAGAAGCATCTTGCAGGGCTGGCTGGCACTGGGTCTGTACTTAGAAGGCATGCTTGGCTTAAGGAGCAAAACTTGCCAGATCATGTAAAAACGAAATTATTGGATGCTCCCTTAAACCAAGACCACCTGTTTGGCAACAAAGCAGAAGAAGTCCTCAAAAAGATGGAGGAAAAAGCTAAATCTATGCAAACTGTTAATAATTTCCTGCAAGTACAGCCTCCCAGATTTAGTAGGCATTGGCCTTCAAAGAATTGGTCATTTCCAGCCTCTTCCAGGCCTTCTCAGTCCAAACCCAGGAACAGCAGACCACCTAGGATGTTCATGTTTCACTGCTGCAGTCATCACATTTGGGTTATCAGCTTGCAGGTAGCCCTCAGTCGGCCTGATTATCAAAGTTTTGGGTCCTGCGTCTGTTGCTGTCTCATCTTCCATGACGTCAGGTAGTCAGGGGTATAAAGCATGCATCCGACGCCATTACATTCATCTTTCTTGCCGTGCCGTGCCCGAAGCCGAAGCAGTTCGCAAGTGCCGGTCGGCCGACTCCTGAAATTTTGGTTTTCGAGTTTCAGATCCAAAGTCTTCAACTAAGCTAATTACCCCATTGGGGATCCTTTTTCTTGCTCTAAACCAGTGTCAGTAAAAGTTAACAATTGTATTTCTTGTGGAAAGCAGATACGTCCTAAAGATTTTCATTCATACTGCATTCCTTGCTTAGGCCCAGACCACGACGTACCTCGCTGTTGGTTTTGTGCCTTATTCAAACCTCGAACTATTCGTCGGTTCATTTTCACATCTAAATATTTTGATACTCTGTTCAATTATCCAGAAATGGCTTTGGTAAGCCGCCCGACTACCGACATTCAGAAAAAACGCAAAGATAAAGACAGAGACAGACCGCATGGGTCCAAAGCTGCCGCCGACGCTTCTCCTATGCTAGTCGCCAGTCCGCCAGTACTCAGGTGCTTTAGCAGCCCCTGATACCCACTACTTCAGATTCGCAGGCCTCTACTAAGACCCATTTGGAGTCCGGTATTCCGTGAGATGGTTCTTCTACTGTGGAACCTGCGGATGTCTCTACCTTGGATGGGTCCGGAGCCGCTGTGCAGGCACGGACTTCTGAGGGTGTATTCAGGCCTACTGACTTGCATATTAAACCGACACCATCTTCTTCAAGGTCTAAAACTCGATCTATGCCTAGAAAACAAGACGCCAAGACCGCATGGTCAGGTCCCTATGCCTAAAAAACAAATAAGAATGTCTGAAGACCTTATTACTCTAATCAGGGGAAGCCACCCTTCTCCCTCTAAGAGACCTAGGGCTGATTTTCCTTCTGATTCTCCTGATCAGGATTCTGAAATTTCTGTTTTCCCTGATGACCAGGAATTGCCCTCATCTACCTATGAGGATTCTGATGCAGAGGACTGTATTCCCTCTGCTTCCCCTCCAGAGGATTTCTCTTTTGGTGAAACCTTGCATACTGTGAGGGAGCATTTCCGCTGGGAAAGACAGGATTATTCTGACTCCAAAAAGAGGCTTGGGGAATTCTTACTCCTACCTCAACACAGGCCTCTAGCTATCCCTCCTGTACAGGACATTGTAGATGATGCCTTCTCGGAATCTAGCCTGGTCCCTGACACTTCACCTCCGGCTCCCAGAAAACCTGACCGGTATTACAGGGTACCTGACTCTCAGAAGTTCCTCTTTAAGAAAACTACTGCTGATCCTGAGACCATTTCACAGGGACCCAAAGGCATTAAGGCTACTACTGCCAAAAACCATACCCCCTCTGACAGAGATTCTAGGGCCCTGGATAGATGGGGTAAGAAGGTATACACTTCTGCAACTTTTGCCATTAGGGCCTTAAACTGCCAGTTTCATATGTTAAAGTATCAGCAGCATATTATTGGATTGCTTAAACAGGAAATTATGTTGATTCCTTACTGTGCTGAAAATAAAGAATTACAGGATTTAATGCATTCTGCTGAACAAGTTGGAAAACATACTTTGCAATGTGGTTTTGATTCATTATAGGCATCTTGCAGGGCTGCTGTCACTGGGTCTGTACTTAGAAGGCATGCTTGGCTTAAGGAGCAATCTTTGCCAGATCATGTTTAAAGCTAAATTACTGTATGCTCCCTTAAACCAAGACCGCCTGTTTGTCAACGAAGCCGAAGAAGTACTTAAAAAGAGGGAGGAAAAAGCTAAATCTATGCAAACTGTTAAAGATTTCCTGCAAGTACAGCCTCCCAGATTTAATAGGCATTGGCCTTCTAAGAATTGGTCCTTTCCTGCCTCTTCCAGGACTTTTCAGTCCAAACCCAGAATCCGCAGAACACCCAGGCTTCAGTCCCAAGGTACTCACAGGCCTAAGCAGTGGGGGGCTCCCACTTCCGAAGCTGGGAGTAGTAAGACACCCCCCCTATGGTAAACTGCCACAATGACTTCACTTTAAACCTTCTAAGCCCTGCTCTCAACTAACTGTTCCTTTAGGGGGAAAGATTGCCCTGCATGCAAAAAAGCTGGGAACTCATTACCCAAAACAAATGGGTTTTAAATATAGTTTCCCAAGGATACAGATTCCACTTTGTCTCCTTACCAACCCCAGATCTTTGGCCAGACCTACCCCCAAATCAGTGGGCAGAGGCTCAAAAGCAAGTTCTCTCTCTTCTAAGCATCAGAGCTATTCAGCCTGTCCCAGAAGAAGAATGGGGGCAAGGTTTCTACTCAAGACTTTTTCTGGTACCCAGAAAAGACAATTCCTGGCGTTCTATACTAGACCCGTCTATCCTAAACACTTATTTGGTAATCCCAAAATTCAAAATGCTAACTCTTCATCAGCTGCTTCCCATGCTAGGCAAAAATGCCTGGTTGGCAACACTGGATTTAAAGGGTGCCTACCTGCACATCCCAATAAGGGAATCTTGCAGAAGATACCTATGCTTCAGAGCAGGCTACATGCACTATCAGATGTTCTTCGTGTTTCACTGTTGCAGTCATTACATTTGGGTAATCTGCTGGCAGGTTGCCCTCAGTCGGCCTGATTAACAAAGTCTTGGGTCCTGCGTTGGTTGCTGTCCCTTCTTCCATGATGTCAGGTCGTCAGGGGTATAAAACATGCAGCCGACGTCATTACCTCAGTCTTTCTTGCTGTGCGTGCCAGAAGCAGTTCGCAAGTGCCGGTCGGCCGACTCCTGAAATTTTCATTTTCGAGTTTCAGAACCGAAGTCTTCAACTTAAAGCTAAGTAACCTGTTGGGGAAACTTTTTCTTGCTCCTTACCGATGTCAGAAAAAGTTAATAATTGCATTACTTGTGGAAAGCAAATACCTCATAAAGATTTTCATCTGTACTGTATTCCTTACCTAGGCCCTGACCACAACATACCTTGCTGTCAGTTTTGTGCTTTATTTAATCAGTGCACTATCCGTCGTCGGTACATTTTTGCCTCTAAATATTTTGGTTCTCTAATTATCCAGAAATTATGTCAGTTAGCCATCCGACTACCGGAATTTTGAAAAAACGCAAAGATAAAGACAGAGACAGACCGTTGAGGTCCAAAACTGCCGACGACGCTTCTCCTAAGCCATTTGCCAGTTCGCCGGTACTCAGTGAGGTTCTTTCGCAGCCCTTGATACCCGCTACTTCTTACTCACAGGCCTCTACTGCGACCCATTCGGAGTCCGGTATCCCGCGAGATACATCAACTATGGAACCCGCGGATGTCTCTACCTTGGAAGGTTGCGGAGCCGTTGTGCAGGCACCGGTTTCTGAGGGTGTATTCAGGCCTACAGACTTGCATATCAAACCAACTCAACCTTCAATACGAAGGCCAAAATCTTGATCTATGTCGAAAAAAACGATGCCCAGGCCACATGTTCAGGCCCCTATGCCTAAAAAACAAATGATCAAAATGGCTGAAGACCTAATTACTCTAGTCAGGGGTAGTCAACCCCCCTTCTAAGAGGCCTAGGCCTGAACTTGACTATGACTCTTCTGATCAGGACTCTGTTTCTTCTGACTCTTCTAATGACCTGGATTTGTCCATACCTACTTATGAGGATTCTGACGCAGAGAATTCCATTCCCTCTTGCCCCCTCCCCCCGAGGATTTTTCTTTTGGTGAAACTTTACATACCTTAAGGGAGTATTTCCACTGGGAAAGTCAGGAATTCTCTGATTCAAAAAAGAGGCTTAGGGATTTTTTTTTCTTTTACCTCGGCGTAGGCCTTTGGCTATACCTCCTGTACTAGACATTGTTGATGTTGTGTTTTCGGAATCCAGTATGGCCCCCGATTCCCTGCCTCCAGCTCCTAGTAAACCTGACCGATACTACAGGGTTCCTGAGTCTCACAAGTTCCTTTTCAAAAATCCTGTTGCAGATCCTGAAACCATTTTTCAAGGGCATAAGGGCATTAAGGCTTCTACTGCTAAAAATCCTACCCCTTCTGATAGAGACTCCAGGGCGCTGGATAGATGGGGTAGAAAGGTTTTATACTTCTGCAACCTTGGCTATCAGGGCTTTAAACTGCCAATTTCTTATGTTAAAATATCAACAGCATATTATTGGACTGCTTAAACAGAAAATGATGTTGATTTCTTACTGTGTGGAAAATAAAGATTTACAGGATTTGTTGCATTCTGCTGAACAAGTTGGAAAACATACTTTGCAATGTGGTTTTGATTCTTTAGAGACTTTTTGCAGGGCTGCTGTTACTGGGTCTGTACTTAGACGGCATGCTTGGCTTAAGGAGCAATCTCTGCCTGATCATGTTAAAGCAAAATTGTTGGATGCTCCTTTAAATCAGGATCGCCTGTTTGGCAATAAGGCTGAAGAAGTTTTAAAAAAGATGGAAGATGAAGCTAAATCTATGCATACTGTAAAAGATTTCTTACAAGTGCAGCCTCCTAGATTCAGTAGGCACTGGCCTACTAAGAATTCGTCCTTTCCAGCTCCTTCCAGATTCTCTCAAGCCAAATCCAGACATACCACAAGCACCAGGTTTCTGTCCCAAGGGACCCTCAGACCTATTCAATGGGGGGCCTCCACTTCCAAATCTGGAAATAACAAGACACCCCCCTATGGTAACTAGTCTCAATGACTTTCCTTTGGAATTACTAAGCACTTGCCTTTTAGCCACCTCTTTGGGGGGAAAGATTGCTCTTCATGCAAAAAACTGGGAACTCGTAACCCAGGACAAATGAGTTTTAAATGTAGTGTCCCAGGGATACAGATTTCATTTCCACACGTTGCCAACACCAAACAGGTGGCCAGACCTGCCCCCAAATCAGTGGGCAGAGGCTCAGAAACAAGTACTTTCCCTCTTAAACATGGGGGCTATTCTACCGGTACCAGAAGAGGAAAAGGGGCAAGGATTCTACTCCAGGCTTTTCCTGGTACCCAGAAAAGACAAAACATGGCGTCCAATTCTGGACCTGTCTACTCTAAACACCTTCCTGGACATTCCAAAATTCAAGATGCTGACTCTTCACCAGTTACTTTCCTATGTTAGGCAAAGATGCCTGGTTGACAACTCTAGATTTAAAAGAAGCTTACCTGCATATCCCAATCAGGGAATCTTGCAGAAGATACCTACACTTCAAAGCAGGCTACTTGCATTATCAGTACTCTGCACTGCCCTTTGGCTTGACTACTGCACCCAGGGTATTCACAAAGTGCCTGGGTCCAGTAATTGCATTTTGCAGGCAAAGAAATATTCAGATATACCCATACCTGGACGATTGTCTAATTCAGGCAGAAAACCAGGCCATACTTCTAAAGCATCTGGCGTTTGTAAAAAGGGTTCTAACTTGTCTAGGGTACACCATAAATGAAAGAAACCACAACTGGTACCCTCTCAACAAATTACATTCCTGGGTGCAAGCTTGAATACAACTGCCCAGATGGCTTTCCTCACGCCTGAAAAGCAAATTCATTTGGTAACTTACTTCAAACAAGTGGCCACAAACACCCATCTA
>NC_056744.1:7116175-7136120 GCF_019279795.1 Protopterus annectens
GACCAATTGTTTGTCTGTTTCCACCCTAGGGCCCTGGGAAAGCAGTAACTAAGCAAACCATTTCAGCCTGGATCTTCAGGACTATTCCCTTTTGTTACACACACCATGGTAAACACGATGCAGAGTTAAAGCCCATTCCACTAGGGCAGTGGCCTCATCTGAAGCCTTCTTCAAAGGCCTGGACACCTCTACTATTCTTGAAGCTGCCACTTGGTCTTCTATGTACACTTTCACAAAGCATTACAAAGTAGACCAGATTTCCAGGTTCAGGGCTGCATTCTCCAGCCCTATACTCCATTGTTTCCTGGGGGAATTCTTCTAGGCCACCAATCCTGCCTCACAGTGACCTTTGACACTCACCCAACTGTACAGAATACTGCAACATGTGAATAGAAGGACATAGAAAAGTTGTGTAAAATCTTACTATAACCATAGATGTCCTTCTCTTCCATGTTACAGTATCCTTCCCTCCACCTACCCTCGTGATATCAGGCATTTCTCTTCTTGGATGGCACTGGGGCACTACCTTCTCTGGGTCTGGTTCTGACTGGGTTGCTCAGTTCTGAAGTTTGGTCTGTGCAGAAGTCACTTTTATGACCCACGCTCTGCTAGCCACGTCAGACGACCCATGCACCATACAGTGACTGCAAACTTTTGTATACTGGCCAGATGTTCAGGTAGCAGGAGGATAAAACCCAACTGTAAAGAATACTGCAACACGGAAGAGAAGGACATCTATGGATATAGTAAAATTTTGCACAACTTTTCTTTCGTAGATAAGTCTCAGTAGTAATTTTTCAAAAATCTAATAAATAACCATGACAACTGTACTATCCAGAAGATAAAATTGCATATTCTACTTATTTTTATACAAAGTCTAGTGATACAGCTTCACTTGTCATATATTCATAATTAATTATGTGATTACACAACTATGGATTCATAGCCCAAGTAATGTTTTCAAGAGTAGGTTCATAAGTTGGTACTAGGATATCGGCCCTAGGGCCTATACAAGCCTAGCCATAACAATTCCCTGGTTATTTCATCCCACACTATTTACTTCTCTGGATCCCTGTCTAGCAGGGAGACTGACGTGATCCCTGGGGTGAATTTCCTTTCTCCCATCCAATCGTCAAGATTCCTTTTGAAGAGGGCCAAGGAGACACTCTGCTTGACATGTATGGGCAGTCTATTCCAGAGTCTGGGGAGTCTCTGGGTCAGGAACCTATCTCTCCAGCATGTTTTTTTTATTGTGATGACAAGGTTTAGATCCCTGGAGCATGTGTCTATGAGGGATTGGGATTTCTTTAGGTGTAGCATGTACAACAGCTCTGGGTTTGACATCGCCTTGTATGTTAAGCAGAGATCGCCTCTGAGTAGACTATATGCGACAGAGTATAGCTGGGTTTTTTTTAAGGCGGTCAGCATAGGGCATCTGCTTTAGGCCTGTGATTCTTTTAGTGATGTAGTTGTGCGGCCTTTCCAGTTGTTGCAGATGTCTTGAGAGGTACATACCAAATGGGGCATTGTATTCTATAATGGGTCTAATGAGGGGTGAGTACAGTGGGGCAATGACCTCCTTTTTTCTGGATGAAAAGCCCTTAGTGATGAGGTGTGACACATAGGATTTCCTGACTGTTGTGGCAATGTGGTTATTGAAGGTGAGACCACTGTCCACCTGTGTCCCTAAATCTCTTATCACACTGTCAGTGTTTAGTGTACTGCCACCTGTGTGGTAATTCATGTGTATATGTTTTTCCCAAAGGGGATAACTATACAATGTTAAGTTGTCTATCTCGCCTTCATTCTTGCTGGATGGGTTCGGAGCCGACCTCGGCTCCGACTCTGCCACTCTAAAAGCTCGAGAGTTGGTTCCACCGGCTCGAGGCTCCCCTTATATCCCACAATGCTAGGCGTGAGTTACCCCAGATCTCGTTTGCCGCTACAGCGATCGAGGTGTTGTTTTTCTACCGGCTCAGGTCAGTAGTTTAATCAGTCGATTTAAACTAGTTTAAATCCCCTTTTTTGAACTAAATTGTTCCTTTTTCACTTAGTTTAGTGTATTTCATCCCTTTCTTCTTTATTCCCATTTTTTTCCCTCAAGAACTAAGTTCTTCCCTTAGGCCTTCGGGCCCTGCTATCCCTAGTGGAGTGCTTGTGTTGTGTTAGGGATATTTTTTATACTTAAGCTAACTAAATAGTTTAATTAGTATAATTTAGTTAACTTTCCTTCTAGTGTAATCAGTGTGTGTGTGTTTTTTGTGTGTGGTTACACTTAGGTCCTTGATTATGTCCAAGGAATCGAAGGTCTCAGGCTTCAAGAAGTGTGACTCGTGCTGTCAGAAAATGTCTCCCTGACAGACGGTCACACTTCTTGTGTTTACTGCCTGGGACCTTTGCACCTGCAGGACTCTTGTGCTGTATGCCATGGCTTCAGCCCCAGAGTCCTGCAGGAAAAAAATAAACTTATTTTGAGAGGTTTACTTAAGCCTGAGGGTTCCCTTACTGTTTCTTCGGGCAAACCCTCTAAGGCTTCTAGGTCCTCGGCTCCAGCTACTGAGTCGAGGCCTAAGGCTTCGAAACCTCCTTCTACATCGGCTCCGGCTGGAGCCGATGAGTCTCGAACTGCAGCTTCTGTGGTTTCCTCGGCTCCGGCTGGAGCCGAGGTGTTGAGATTCCTGTGTCGGCTCCGACTAGACCTTGAGCCGACATCTAGAAAGAGGTCAGGTCACCGTCCTTGGCTCCGTTCATTCGGCTCAGCATCTCCCTTGCTGTCTGAGCGGGCCATAGATCTCACCCCTCTAGGTCATCGACGCTTTGGGACCATGACCTTCAGAGGGTAGTGAGTCGACTTCTTAAGTCCGAGGCACTGGCCCAAATGCTTCAGAGCCCGACTCATCAGTCGATGCCTGACCCTGTTCCTCATTATTTTCCTCCTCCGACTCCTTTGAGCCGGGCAGGCGTTCCGGAACCGAGACTGTGGTAGCGTCGGAGCCGATACAAATGTCTTCGGCTCCGTCGTCGGCTCCGATTTCTTCCTTAGAAGAATCTCGGCCCGGACTTCCCTCGTCGGCTCCGAGGGTGAGTGGCATCGGACCCTTGTCGATCCGCTCTCCCCTCTCGGTGCCGGCGCTGGTGAGTTCGGCTCCGACGCCGACCTCGAGCCATCACTGTCGGTGCCGAGGAGGTTTTCAGCTTCGGGCGGGGACCTCTGGCTCTGCCTGACAGGGGTGCGTTCGAGGTCATGCGGTGTGTTGGAACCTGGTTCAACTCCACAGTCGGCTCCGTCCGCCCCTCCCTCTTGATTGCCTCAGGTCAAGTCTACTCACTCCCTCATCCCAGACCGCAGAGAGCCAGCTCCTCAGGAATCCCCTGTGGGGATCTCATCCTCTTCCGAGGCCTCTCCTGAATTGGCAGAAGAGCCCCCTCGGAAGAGAAAGTGTAAGAGGAAACACATAGACTCACCTGAGTCCGTCACCTCTGACACAGATTTAGAGGATTCGAGGTTCCCCGTTCCCCTTCTGAAGATGTCTCCTTTGCAGACATTCTAGAAATCCTTAAACAGAGGGGAAATTGGCCAGCCCTCAACCCTTCGGAGGATGAATCTGTGTATCTTGAGGCGTTTGGCTCTCGCCCTTCCACCTCCTGGGTGTCTCCCCCTTTGACCCCCTCATGCAGGTGGTAGCAAAAAAGGCATGGACGGCTCCTGATTCAGTGGACCCCACTCCCAGGAGACCCTCAAAATTTATCACGGCACCAGCAGATAAACAATTTCTGACAAAAGGAGTTTCTGTGGATGCTATGGTGGTTGCTGCTGCCACTAAGAAGGAACTAGCTGATCCTTCAGTGTCTGTTCATCCACCTAACAAGGAATCTGGGTCTATGGACAGGTGCAGGCGGATGTTCTCGTCAGCGACCTTTGCAATGCGTTAAGCTGAATTACCTATGCCATTTTACTCGTCTTCAAAGAGACTTGATCAAAGAAGCGGTGATATGTTGAAGGATCCTACAGCTGCGGGTTTTCAAGACAAGATGAACACTCAGCTGGCTACCCTGAACTCCATAGCTAACTCCTCCATCGCCTCCTTTCATATGCGGCTGATGGAGGCGAGCAGGGCCGCAGGGACAGGAGTGGCCTTACGTAGGCATGCCTGGATGCGGTTATGCAACTGCGGACCCCTTTAAACGTCGTTCACTAATTCCCGTTTGATGGATCATCTCTTTTTGGTCCTCAAGTGAAAGAAACCTTGACTAGGTGCGAGACTGATGGCAAGACTCTTTCTGCCGTCGAGTCCGTTTTCTACTCCTTCTAGGCCTTACCCCAAAGGCCAGAAAAGTGGGAAAATGTGGTTCCGCAAACAATCTCAAGGGACTTAGCCTGGCGCAGAGTGGGTTCCCCGCCAGAGGCAGAGGCGGGAACAACAATGGTGAGCGATCGCCCTAGAGGCAGGGGTGGTCCGCCAGAACCAGGGCAATCGAGAAACTTTCTCCGATAAGCCTTTTCAGCATCCTGAGGTGTTGCCCGACTGTCCACCTTCGGAGGCAGTCGGGGAAGATGTCACTGTACCCAGAAGCCTGGCTATCCTAACTCGAGACAAGTGGGTACAGTCCATCATTTCGAAGGCTATTCCATTCCCTTTTGCATTCCAAACCGATCAAAAATCCCTTCCAGATGTTCCACCGCTCAAAGGGATCTTGCAGCTTTGGAAATTTCAAAGCTGCTTGCAAAAAAGCAATTCAGCCAGTTCAGCAGACCAGCAAGGATCCGGAATCTACTCCAGGTTCTTTTAGTTCCAAAAGACAGGGGACTGGAGACCAATTTTGGATCTCAGTATCTTGAACAAGTCGGTCAAGAAAACACGATTTCGGATGGTCACGCTACAGTCCATCCTTCCCCTATTGGGAAGAAAAACTGGATGTGCTCTATAGACCTTCAGGATGCGTGCTATCATATAAAATGAACAGGCGGCTCCAGAAGATTACTCCGCTTCAGGCTGGGAACCAGTCATTTTCAATTCAGAGCCCTGCCCTTTGGACTCACCACTGCCCCCCGGGTGTTTACCAAATGCATGGCAGTGGTAGCTTCTCACCTGAGACGTCAAGGATTCCAGGTGTTTCCATATTTGGACGACTGGCTTCTCACAGCCCCCACCAAGCATCTTCTTCTAAGGGCCAGGGACTACACCTTTCGCATTTGTCAAAACTTAGGCATTTCAATAAATTGCGAAAAGTCTGTTTTGTCGCCTTGTCGTGTTATTACCTTCATAGGCGCAATTCTTGATACAGTCAACATGTCTGCGAGGCTAACAGATCAGAGAATAACAGACATACACAAACTGGTCTCGCTCCTCTTCAGCAGCAACAGAGTCAAAGCCAGGTTAGTTCTGAAAGTATTGGGGATTATGGCGGCTGCCATACCTCTGCTTCCATTAGCCAGATTCTACATGAGAATCGTTCAATGGATGCTCTTCACTCAATGGTCATACCAGCAACTTCCGATGTCCCACACCATTATGATTACGCAAACATGCAGAAATCATCTTCTGTGGTGGATGTCTTCCCCTCAGCTTTTTTTGGGAACCCCCTTTGTTCCTCCCCCTCGGTTTGCTACTCTGACAACGGGCGCCTCCCTGATCGGGTGGGGGCATTATCAGGGCAGAACTGTCCAGGGCACATGGCAACCAGGCGAATGCCACTTGCATAAATGTTCTAGAGATGAGAGCAGTGCTTTTGGCGTTGCAAGCCCTTCAAGACTCTCTTCCCTTGGGAGCGATAGCAATCAGGCGGACAATATGTCCGTAGTGTAGTATATCAACAAACAAGGCGGAACCAGGTCCTACCCCTGTGTCGAGAAGCACTCAGACTGTAGCAATGGGCGATTTCTTCTCAGCGGTTTCTGATAGCAGCACATCCCGGAAGTCAATCAAATCGCGGACAAGTTGAGCAGAGCTATACTCATGCCTCACGAGTGGTCTCTGAAAGATTCTGTTGTGAGAGAAATTTTTCTCAAGTGGGGTCAGCCTTGCTGCGACCTTTTTGCTACTCCCCAAAACAGCAAGTGCAAAGATTATTTCACCCTATTCCTTTACCAGGCCAGCCCAGCAGAGGCGCTCTAGTCCAAATTTGGCCCGGGGACTTCTGTATGCATTTCCTCCCTTCCCACTAATCTCTCAAGTGATACAGAAAGCTATCGCTCAGAAGGCCTCGTTGATCCTCATTGCTCCTTACTGGCCTCGACAGGTTTGGTTCCCCTTTCTACATCACTTTCTGTTGGGCGACTTTGGCATCTGGACCTAGTTCCAGATCTTTTGATCCATCAGTCGGGTCAGTTTCATCGCTCCTTCCTCTCTGAACCTCACTGCTTGGTTCCTCCAATTCCAACCTTAGCCAGGCTTCCTCAAATATCTCACTCTGTTAGAGATATTTTGATAGCTTCCATAAATCTTCCACTCGAAGATTTATTTGAGTAAATGGAAGCGTTTCCTATTGGGTTCAAGGAAGGGACTTAGATCCTTTCACTGCTTCCATCCAAATGGTCCTTGATTTTCTAGCTGAACTCTTCCATGCAGGTTCATCTCCTTCTACTCTTAAAGTTCAATTGGCAGCCATTTCTAACTTTCATGTGGGCATTTCAAAGTCTGCCATAATGTCCCACAAGCTTTGCAAAGCCTTTTTGAAGGGAGTTTTTCTACTCGGACCTCCTATAAGAAATCCTCCTCCTCCTTGGGACCTAAATTTAGTTCTTAGTTCTTTGATGCTTCCCCCTTTCGAACCTGCAGCCTCCTGTTCTTTAAAATTGCTATCATGGAAGACTCTCTTTCTGGTAGCTATCACTTCAGCTAGAAGAGTTTCAGAACTTCATGCACTCAGCTGTCGACCTCCTTATCTGTTGTTCCATAAGGACAGAGTATCTTTACGAACCAACCCGTCCTTTTTACCTAAGATAGCCTCGTCTAACCTAAATCAAAGCATTGACCTCCCTGTGTTTTTCCAGAATATTCTAACAGGTCTGAACAAAAATTGCATTGGCTAGATGTTCATCGTCAGTTAAGGTACTATTTGGATAGAACCAAACAATTCAGAAAATCTGACCAGCTGTTTGTCTCTTATGCAGAAGGCAGAAAGGGACTTTCAGTTTCAAAGGTATCATTATCTAGATGGCTAACATCTCTGATTTCCCTTGTTTATGAAATTAGACACCAAAAGCTGCCTAACAAACCTAAAGCCCATTCCACCAGAGCTTTGGCTACTTCTATAGCCTTCCAAGACAGACTGCCTATTGACACCATTTGTGCAGCGGCTACTTGGGCTACTCCTCACACTTTCATTTCTCATTATAAGTTGGATTTAGCTTCTGGGCATAGAGCTAACTTTGGTTCCACTGTTCTCAGAGTCTGTTCCGTTAGGCCACCGGGACAAGGTGCTAGGGGCGGTCCCATCCAGCAAGAATGAAGGCGAGATAGACAACAACATATAGAAGTTATGTTCTTACCATAACGTTCCATGTTAGTTGTCTTCTTCTCTTCTTCTTGTCACCCTCCTTCCCCTGGCCTGGACAGACCTAGAGGAGTTTTGATTGTGACCTCTCTTTCTACCACCTCTTTACTTTAGGTATATGCTCTGCTGTGCATATTTCCTGGATCAGGATGTAGGTCACCCTTCTCTTCTCCCTTGTTTATAGAGGTGGACTTTGTTTCTAGTTATTCTGCTACTATTATAAGATGGGCCTAGCTTACAAACGAGATCTGAGGTAACTCACGCCTAGCATTGTGGGATATAAGGGGAGCCTCGAGCCGGTGGAACCAACTCTCGAGCTTTTAGAGTGGCGAGTCGGGTGAGGTCGGCTCCGAACCCATCCAGCAAGAAGAAGGCGAGAAGACAACTAACATGGAACGTTATGGTAAGAACATAACTTCTATTTTTATAAAAGCTTGTGGCACACCAGTTGAAAACCCCTGCTTTATAGTAGTGATTCAGAATTGTGATTATATGGTAGGACTCAACTCGTTTGCAATCCCTACCTTTCTTAGGCATGACAGTTATTCCCATTTTCTGTTGCCTTTGCCAAGAATGGTCAGCACCTGTCCCATAGCGTTTTGAATATTGGCTAAAACACCGTCCTTCCCCATAGACCCTTTTCAGGCAGTGCCAAATTGATAAACCTTCGAAAATTGCAAAACCAGTCTGAGGAAATCTAAAGATGTTTACTACTCAATGCCAGGAGTCCAAACAAGAAGCTGCACTCCCTCCAAGCTCTCCTCACCTTGGAGAATCTGGACATCTGCGCAGTTATCGAGCCATGATTTAAAGCCATAGAGAGTATCCTGGCATTGCAAGACTTCAGTGCCTTCCACATATTTATTCCAGCAACTGCACAGACAAGGACTTAAGGTGGAGGGTGCTCAATCTACATTAATAACAAGCATACCTCTAGGTTGGTTAAACAGGGTGATGCACTGGAATTCTTCCACATCCAGATTATCATAGACAAGGTCCCATACCATATCCTAGCAAGCTGTAGGTCACTTTTCATATCCTATGAAACCCATAGATCATACTTGGACCTATTGGAGATGCTTACCATTCAACCAAATGCCATACTCATTGGAGAAGTTTAATTATCCTTCTATAAATTGGGAATCCTTCATGACTCCAGCTTTGCAGGTGCAGAGATTCCTAGACTTTGTAAACACAAACACCCTGGATTGGTGGTAATTAGTGCACATGTCTACTAGAGATGCAAATGTATTGGTCCTGGGACTCACAAATGTAAGAGAACCCCCCCCCCCCAAGTGTCATATCCTCTCTAGTAAGATCAGACCACAAAGCAGTTGTCTTCAAAATAGTAATTCTGTAACACCAGCAAAGCCTGTAACAGAAACAACTAAAAGGCAGAATACCTTTTATTAAGCGATAACTTGTCAAAATTTCAGGGCTCTCCAAACCCACACAACTCAGCAGCATATGCAGAAGAATTCACATAAGTTGTGTACACTCATGTCCGTGATTGCATAGCGGCTACTTTGCCTATCAAGTGAACCCAAAACTAACTCAAAAAACAAACCACCGTGGTGGAATCCAAAATTTAAATAGGTTGTAGAACAAAAAAAAAGCTAATATTAAGAAGTTTTAACACCAAAAAAGATAAAGATAAAAACTCTCTAATTAAACTGAATAGACAACCAAAACTCTCTTAATTAAACTGAATAGACAACCAAAACTCTCTTAATTAAACTGAATAGACAACCAATACTCTCTAATCAAACTGAATAGACAACCAATACTCTCTAATCAAACTGAATAGACAACTAAGAAGACCAAGTCCAACAAAGCAAATTTTGAGGTATGAATAGCGTCCCATTCCATAGACAACCATAAGGCCTTCTTTAAATACAAAAAAACTCAAAGACTGCACACAACAGCGTGCCAAACTGTTGGTAAATGGAGCCATGTTACTGGAATACAATTCACCTCCACCTTTACAACCCCCCCCAAAAAAAATACCATCTAACAGACCACCTCCAGCTATCACTATTGAGCAAGTCTTAGATGTGCTCTTCAAGGCAAGAAATACAACTTCAGTGGGCTCACATAATATCATAGGATGCCTCGTTAATAGCCCAGAATATGATCTATCAGGGCCACTGGAGTCACTGTTCAACCTTAGCCTCCACACAGGCTGCTTGCCCTGTAAATGGAAGACTGTAAAGGTCATCCCTTTTCTCAAGGGTGGACCATCAACATATTCTGGGAATTATAGACCCATTAGACTGACTAGTCTCATATAGAAAGCCATGGGAAAAATTGTCATGGAAATGATTAACAGTGACATAGGAAACTTTCAGACAATGGACGTAATCTAGTTTTGTTTTGTCAAAGGCAGGACATACCTGCGTAACCTGGTGGACTTCTTTGAGAATGTCACTAAGGCAAGGGATGAGGCCAGAATGGTGCATACTACCTGCCTTGACCTATTTAAGGCATTTGATACAATACCCCACTTGTGCATTGCAAACAGACTCACAAAATTAGTTATAAACCTCTATGTAACTTGCTGAATAGTCAGGTGGCTCAAGGACATGACCAAAGAAGTTAGGATTTGAGAGACCACCTCCATAGTGGGGGAGGTCACCAATGGAGTACTCTGGGCTCTGTGTTGAGTCTGCTCCTCTTTGGCATCTGTTTTTTGAAAATCAAGGCCAATATCAAGGTCCTGTGGTTTACCAGATTTGCAGATGATTGCAAGCTAGAAGCAATCATAGAAACTCCCCAAAATGCTGACCTTCTTACAGGAAGGTCTAACACAGACAAAAGGCTTAAAACTCAATGCCACGAAATGCATAATAGTACCTTTTGGGTAGTCTGCCACCCAGGGAAACTACCTCATTGGCATAACACCCCTAAAAGTAGACATTGTAGCTGGGGATTTAGGGACTCGTGTAGATATTAACCTTAACCTGCCTTTCAACCAACACGTGTCTAAGATATTAAGAAAATTATTCTGTCACCCAGCTTCTAAGTAAGGGCATAGCATTTAGGTCCAAAGAAGTTATTGTGCCACTGTAGTCAGCTCTCATCAGACCAATCATAGAGTGCAAAGTCCTGTTTTGTATGTACCTGACCAGGCACATACAACTGGAATGACAACAGAGGCTCTTTACAAAATGAATACAGGGTGTAAACCAAATGTCCTATGCAGATCACCTCAAAGCTGCATCTCTTTACTGTTGTTTCCTACAGATTGCTGAGCGGGAGTTTACTTCTGACATACAAAGCATTTTTGCATCCCACTATGATGGAACTTTTGCATATCTGCAAAATGAGCAGCACCAGAACAACTAGTCCTAGGGATTTAAACTTTGCTTGCAACGTAAATAGGGTATGCTGGACAGAAAAGTGTTATCTCAGAGAATCCCCTTTCTCAGGAATATGCTTCCCATCCATGTGAAGCCGAGCCCTTCCGTAACTATTCAACTTGGACCAGTGGATGGGAAATTGGAACTTCACCCTGGTCTGACACCTGTGCCTCTGATGGACAGAGGCAACCGTTAAAGCATACTATAGCTAACATGCCTAAAATAACTCCTAAGGTGCAATAGCTCATAGGATACATTTGGGTTGCATGGCTAGATTTATAAAGGCTCCATTGGTCATTAGCCTAGTATACACTTCTGAACTGTGATGTGGGGACCAAGCCTGGGATTTTACCCACCCTCTGCCATCCCATTGTGTCTGTAATTTTGTGCAATACCTCAGCAGCCTTTTAGCATTGTGTTTGTCCATACTAGGAAGCAACAGATTGTCCAAACACCTCTGTTCTTTATTAGTCAACTGATGTCCTTCAAGGATGCATCTGCAGTCCTTACAAATGGGTTGTCCTGTCGTCAGGCAGCCCTTCGGTCGGCCGGATTCCAAAGTCTGGGTCTGGCCTCGGCTGGTGTCGCACTTCACCCGACTTCATAGCTGCAGTTATTCGGGTATAAAGGCATCAGCCGACGCCATTTTCCTCAGTCTTTCTTGCCGCGTGGCGCCCGAAGCAGAAGCTGTTCGCAAGTGCCGGTCGGTCAGAACCAAATTACTACTACGAATACTACCCGAAGACTTCTAAAAGCCAAGTACCCGTTGGGGACTCTTTCTTGCCTCAGCCGATGTCAGAAAAAAGTGAATAATTGTTTAACTTGTGGGAAACAAATACCTCATAAAGATTTCCACTCTTACTGCTTACCTTGTTTAGGCCCAGACCACGATGTAGCAGCTTGTCTAGCCTGTGCTTCTTTTAACCGGCCAGACGGCTTAGGCGTCGGTCGGAATTGCTGAGCTGTTTTGGCACTGATTTTGCTTATATTATGCCGTCGGATCCTCCGACTTCACAAATATCCAAAAGCGCAGAAAAGGACCGACACTCGCGGTCATGGTTTCGCGAAACGCGGTTAAATAACCATGATGTCTCGGTTTCGGCTGAAACTGAGCAAGCGGTTCTTCCTTCAGCCGACAACATGCCTTCTACCGAGGCCTCTTCAAACCTGGTGGAATCGGCTTCTGAAATCCTTCCTGTGGTTGCGGTTTCTCAGGAATTATCTGACACTATTCCTTGGATATCTCAACTCCTGCGTGGAGCTGCTAGGCCTCCTGCAGCCATGTCCATTAAGGCCTTTGCCAGGGCTAAAGCAGCTAAAGCTACAAAACTGTGCCTGTTAAGACCCCCTCTCACAGGCCCAGCTCCAGTTCCCAAATGCTTTCCTTGGCAGAGGATCTTATTTCTTTAATCCGGGGATCCCAGCCTCATCCAGACAGGGCCTCTCATCCACCTCCAGAAGAGGCCTAGAGCAGAGCCTCCTGAGCCAGTGTCCACAGATGATTCCTCTGATGATTCAGATAACTCAGACCCTCCAGAGGCTCCTTTTTCCCCTTACGAAGACTCTGATGCTGAAGAGTCCATCCCTTCTGCCTCTCCACCTGAGGAATTTTCCTTTGGGGAAACCTTGCATGCTATGAGGGAACAATTTCAGTGGCAGGGCCAAGATTTTTCAGACTCCAGGAAAAGGCTTAGAACCTTTTTGCATTTACCACAACATAGGCCTTTAGCTATACTTCCAGTTCTTTCTGTTGTAGATGATGCATTTAATGATGCTTGTACTGCTCTTGATTCATTACCTCCGGCCCCTGCTAAGCCCGATAGGTACTACAGGGTCCCGGACACACATTACCATTTATACAAGGCTCCTTTTGCAGACCCCGAGACTATCTCCCAGGGGCCTAAGGCTGTAGCAACTACCTCTGCTAAAATCCCTCCCTCTGAAAGGAATCCAGGTCCTTAGAGATGGGGTAAAAGTTTACACTTCTGCTACTCTGTCAGCTAGGGCCTTGAACTGTCAATTTCATATGATCCAATATCAAGAATTTATGCTTGACCAGTTAACTAAAAAACTGTCCTCTGATGAACCTTTTGATAAGAAGTATGTTCAGGAAATGGTACATAACATTCAGCAAGTTAGTAACCATTCTTTAAAATGCGGCTATGATGCTGGAGGCTTCCTTTAGATCAGCCATGACTGGTACAGTTATCAGAAGGCGTGCATGGTTAAAAGAGCAGGCCTTACCGGACCATGTCAAATCAAAACTGTTAGATGCTCCCATGGACAAGGCCAATTTATTTGGTTCTCCTGCACAACAGGTATTGAAGAAGATGGAGAGAGGCAAAATCTGTACAAACAGTGAAAGATTTCTTACAGGTCCAACCTCCAAGGTTTAGCAGGAATTGGCCCTCCAAAACTTGGTCCTTTCCAGGCTCCTCTAAAGCACAGAGAGGCAGGAATAGGCGATCAAGAGGCAGAAACCAATCCAGGGGTGCCTACAGGGGACGCCAGTGGCAGGGTAACAACCAGCGAGGCACAGACACAGCCACCACCACTGCAACAGGACAATCACAGTGACTTGGCTCTGGCACAGCCTACAAGGGAACAACTAGAAGCACCCTTAGGCAGAAAGCTAGCCTTATTCTCAATAAACTGGCATTACATCACAACAGACAAGTGGATTTTACAGACAATAGACCAAGGCTACAGGTTCCACTTCCATACTCTACCAGGGAAGAGAGAATGCCAAACCTACCTCCAAATCAAAGACAAGCTCTAAAACAAATATCTCAATTATTAAAGATGAGAGCTGTGGAAAAGGTACCATCTATGGAGCAAGGAAGGGGATTTTACTCCAGACTCTTCCTGGTACCAAGAAAAGAGAACAAATGGAGGCCTATTCTCGACCTGTCCGCTTTAAACACATTCCTCATTGTTCCAAAGTTCAAAATGCTGACCTACAGCAGCTTCTTCCCCATGCTGGGCAAGGAGTCTTGGCTGGTAACTCTAGATCTCAAGGAGGCATACCTGCACGTCCCCATACGACCAAATTGCAGAAGATACCTCAGATTTCTTGCAGGATCAGAGCATTATCAATTCTCAGCATTGCCCTTTGGCTTATCTACTGTGCCCAGAGTGTTCACGAAATGCCTGGCATCAGTAATTGCTCATTGCAGGCTTCAAGGAATCCAAATTTACCCCTACCTGGACGACTGCCTGATACAAGCGGACAACAAAAACAAGCTAACAGAAGACTTACAAAGAGTCATTTACCTGCTACCTGCCCTGGGATATACAGTCAACATAAAAAAGTCAAGGCTGATACCATCCCAAAGAATAACCTTTTTGGGTGCAGAGCTGGACACATCAAAGCAAATGGCATTCCTAACTGCAGAAAAACAAGAACTACCTCTCTACTTCTTGGCATTAACAAAGCAGAACCATCTAACAGCAAGAAAAGTACTGCAAGCCTTGGGCTTCATGGCATCCTGCATAATACTGGTCCCTCATGCCAGACTGCATATGAGAAAGCTACAGTGGTACCTAAAGAATTTATGGTCTCAACACAAGCACAGCCTAGAAGCCAAAATTCCAATAATCCCATGCCTGAAGCAAGAGTTCCTATGGTGGGCTCAGGCCTGTCAATCAAACACAGGATTGCCCTTCTACAACATTCAACCAAGCCAAACCATCACGGCCAGACGCCTCAGACCTCGGTTGGGGGGCCCACATGCTGGACAAGTGCATACAAGGCTTATGGACTCGAGACCAGCTGCACCTACACATAAATCTAAAGGAAATGCTGGCAGTAAAATTGGCAATCCAGACATTCAGACCATTTCTCCGAGAAGGTCAGTTGATAAGGACAGACAACACCACAGTTATATGGTACATCAACAAACAGGGAGGCACACATTCATACCCTCTATGCCGGATGGCACTGGACCTATGGAATGTGGCTCTGAGCTACAACATTCAGTTACAAGCAATTTTTGTACCAGTAAAAGAAAACATTCTAGCAGACATATTAAGCAGGACTACCATGGATGCCCACAAATGGATGCTGCATCCGGACATCTTCAAAGCCATTACAAGAAAATGGAGACTCCCAGAAATAGACTTATTTGCATCCCCACACAATCACCAGCTAAAGAAATTCTGCACAAGGACGTACCACCCACTAGCTTGGAAGGTGGACTCCCTATCTTTCAGTTGGAAAAATCTGACAGCATATGCATTCCCACCACTTCCTTTGATGCACAAGGTGCTATTGAAGATCAAAGAGGACCGTCCAAGGATCATTCTGATAGCTCCAGACTGGCCAAGGCAACACTGGTACCCATTACTTAGGAGCATGTCTCGGGAACAAATATGGACACTACCCCTGGTTCCATTGCTGTTAACACAGAACAACTACAACATCCTGCATCCAAACCTAAAAACTCTGCAGCTGACTGCCTGGAACATTCCATAAGATCAATTAACCCAAATTTATCACAAAGAGTTAAAGACATTATCCTTGAGGCTCACAGACCCTCAACAAGGAAAAATTATGCAGCAAAATGGAAGAGATATCTCATTTGGAATACTGCAAAGGGAGAAGATGTGTCACTGGTAAACATAGCCAACATCCTGGAATACTTGGCAGAGCTCTTCCACACAGGCCTGTCCTATTCTTCCATCAAGATACATGCATCAGCAATTTCAGCAGAATACAGCTTGGATCCTCCTGTCTTCTCGCATCCTCTGCTCAGGCAGTTTCTGAGAGGAATTAAAAATGTAAAATCTCCTAGGAAACCACCATTGCCAGCATGGGACTTGAACTTTGTGCTAGAAAAATTGACACTTCCTCCTTTGAACCAGCAGCAACAGCAGAATTACAATACTTATCATGGAAGACTGCTTTCCTGCTGGCAATCACTTCAGCAAGAAGGGTATCTGAACTACAGGCATTGATGGCAGTGCAACCCTTCCTGATCTTCCATCAAGATAGAGTGTCCATGAGAACAAATCCTACTTTTATGCCTAAGGTGGTATCCAGAGTATCTTTAAATCAGGCTATCCACCTACCTACATTCTTCCCAACCCACAGAACAGGGAGAAAGACTGTTGCATACCTTGGATGTACATAGACAGTTAAGCTACTACCTGGACAGGACCAAGGGCAATAGAAAAACTGACCAGCTACTGGTAGCATATGCAACAGGAAGGGAAGGAAAAGCAATTTCAAAACAGACAATCTCCAAGTGGATAGGAAATTGCATTAGATTTTGTTATTCCTACCATGGAAAGAAAACTCCAGAGAACATCAGGCCTCACTCCACAAGGGCTACAGCCACTACCACAGCTTTCTTCACGGTGGCTACCAAGGACATTATTATTATAGAGGCTGCTACTTGGACCTCCGTGCATACATCTGCCAAGCATTATAACTTACCTTTATACTCTAGATCCCGAGCAAGGTTTTGCCACTGCTGTTTTGCAAGGGATCCTAACTACCACCATAATCTCTTCTTTCCTCCTCCCTAGTTTGGCTATGGTATTCTACCCATTTTGTAAGGAATGCAGATGCATCCTTGAAGGACATAGTACAGTTTGTACCTACCATAAATGTAGATGTCCGATAGGAATGCATCTGCAGTCAAAATACCCACCGCCTTCCCTCTGTGGTACTCCTAGGGTATTTGCCCATCTTATAGCTAGCTGGGGGGGATCTATTATGGTGTATTTGTTTGTATATATGTACATACATGCTTATTTTTTGTGTTTGCTCTCTACTTTTTGGAAACATTGACATTTATCCAAATTTAGCCTTCCAAGAGGGCACCTGGCATCTGGGGC
This sequence comes from Protopterus annectens, assembly GCF_019279795.1. NCBI lineage: Eukaryota > Metazoa > Chordata > Ceratodontiformes > Protopteridae > Protopterus > Protopterus annectens. Next base: position 7,132,873 of record NC_056744.1, read on the forward strand.
AAGAAACGCTGAGGAAAATGGTGTCGGCTGATGCCTTTATACCCGAATAACTGCAGCTATGACGTTGAGTGAAGTGCGACACCAGCCGAGGCCAGACCCAGACTTTGGAATCCGGCCGACCGAAGGGCTGCCTGACGACAGGACAACCCATTTGTAAGGACTGCAGATGCATTCCTATCGGACATCTACATTTATGGTAGGTACAAAACTGTACTTTCTGCATTTTCTTGTCTAGCAGATAGTGTTTCTTAATAGTTCAGTGTAGTAGATATCTCCCCTGGCTCCTCTACAAACATTTTGTTACCATCATCCCTAATTCTTGTGTGACACTTCTGTCAACCTTCTGTTGCCAGTGTCTGGCTGTCAGTGCTCTAATCACTCTAGGTATGTTGACCTGAATCAGTTCATTTGCCACCCTTTCTATCCTCTTCAGCTTGTTGCACTTTAAATTTTGAATCCCCCTCAGTTGCAATTGCTCCTTAATTGTTAGTATAACTATTATTGTGTAATACCCCAATCCATTGGCAGTTTTCTGCTTGGATGGGCATATTCTGTCCTGAAAGCCTTTCCCTTATCATTCCTGAGTTCTGCTTCAAGATTGTACCAGTCCTTTTGGTTATTTGTTTTCTGGGACTGTACATTTCTCACCAGTAATTTACTCAAGTCTTGCCCAAGATACTTCCTGCATTACTTATGTATTGCAGTCCTCCAGTGAGGCTCTACTATCAGAATTAATTGGAATTTTAGATTCGCCTTCATATATGTATGGTTGGAAACAAGTATAGGTCATTAACATGCTACCGAACCAATGTAATCGCTCATTTTATAAGAGTATCTTCTTTTTCTTTCAGCTGCTTCCGTTAGGGATCATCACAGCAGATCAACTGTTTCCATTTCTTCCTGTCCTCTGCATCTTTCTGTGTCACACCAACCACCTGCATGTCCTCTCTCACCACATCCATAAACCTTGTCTTAGGCCTTCCTCTTTTCCTGTTACCTGGCAGCTTTATCCTTAGCATCTTTTTCCCAATATACTCTGCATCCCTCCTCAGCGCATGTCCAAACCAACGTAATCTTGTCTCTCTGGCTTTGTCTCCAAACCTTGTCTCCAAACCTTCCAACCTGGGCTGACCCTCTAATATACTTATTCCTAATCCTGTCCATCCTCGTCACACCTAGTGCAAATCTTAATATCTTCAACTCTGCCATGTCAAGCTCTGACCTCTGGTCTCACTACCCACTTGTAGACCTTCCTTTCACTCTTACTGGTACTAGTCTGTCACAAATCACTCCTGACACTCTTCTCCACCCACTCCATCCTGCATGTACTCTCTTCCACACTCACCATTACTCTGAACTGTTGATCCCAAGTACTTAAACTCATCCACCTTTGCCACCTCTACTCCCTGCATCCTCACCATTCCTTTGTCCTCCCTCTCATTCACACATATATACTGTCTTAGTCCTGCTGACCTTCATTCCTCTTCTGTCTAGAGCATATCTCCACCTCTCCAGGGTCTACTCCACCTGTTCCTCACTCTCACTACAGATCACAATGTCATCTGCAAACATCACTCAGTCCACAGGGGACTCCTGTCTGATCTCGATCTGTCAGCCTGTCCATCACCATTGCAAATAAGAAAGGGCTCAGAGCTGATCCTTGATGTAATCCACACCTCCAACTTAAAGCGCATCCGTCACTCCCGCCATGAGCGTCACAGCTGTCACACTACCTCATTACATATCTGTACCACTCTTACATACTTCTCTAACACTCCCAACTTCCTCATACAATATCACAACTCCTCTCTAGGCACCCTGTCATATGCTTTCTTTAAATCCATAAAGACACAATGCATCTCCTTCTGACCTTCTCTGTACTTCTCCATCAACACTCTCAGAGCAAACATGTGTACATCTGTAGTGCTCTTTCCTGGCATGAAACCATACTGCTGATCACTAATCATCACCTCCCTTCTTTACCTAGCTTCCACTACTCTTTCCCATAACTTCATGCTTTGACTGATCAGTTTAATCCTCTTTCATAGTTACTACAGCTCTGCACATCACTCTTATTCTTAAAAATTGGTACCAAAACACTTCCTCCATTCCTCAGGCATCCTCTCACTTTCCAAGATTTCATTAAACAATCTAGTTAAAAACTCCACTGCCATTTCACCTAAACACCTCCATGCTTCCACAGGTATGTCATCTGGACCAACAGCCTTTCCGTTCTTCATCCTCTTCACAGCTATCCTTACTTCCTCCTTGCTAATCCACTGCACTTCATGATTCACTACATTCACACATCATCCAACCTTTTCTCCCTCTCATTCTCTTCATTCATCAACCCCTCAAAGTACTCTTTCCATCTGCTCAACACACTCTCCTTAAACATGACACTTAGGTGAGGTGCCATTTCATTTTGTAGTTTATGTAGTACACAGCCCGGGATGTTATCTGGTCCCATGGATGCTGTATTCTTAGTTTTGGAGAGTGTGTTTTTTACCTGTGTGGCCATTATTACTGGAATTTGGCAATCTTCTGGTATTGAGATGAGCCGTTTAGGGGGTGAGAGGGGATGACAGTGTTAACACGAATCGATCTTGCCAGGATATTGGCAATATCCTTGGGATCAGTATATTTAATGCCATTCTGTTGTAGCTCAGAGGCAGATCTGAGCATTGCCATTCTAGATTCTTGACATAGTAATAGAATGCCTTGTTGTTGTCTTTGGAGATCTTTGGCAATTTTATTTCATAACTAGCTTTAGAGGATTTTCACGAGGGATCTCAACTTCTTACTGAGGATGGCAAAGGGAATTTTTGCATCGTGGGATTTTCCTCTTTTCTGCAACACTTTCTTCCTTTTGTTGTAAAGTTTGTTTATGGCAGGAGAGAACACCAGATTGGCTTCCTTTTTTGGAGGAGAGCATCTTGGATTTCTATGTTGAGATGTCTTACGATTCATGCATGAGTGGATGTTAACTCGTACAGTGCCTTAATGTAGGACTCGACGGTCAATTTCAATTCCCATCTGCCTGGGTGTCATGAAGTTTGTCACTTCACGACTTGAGTACCATGAAGTTGGCTTTGGAGAAGTTTTTATGGAGGAGGTTCCTTACTGGGAAGTGGGGTGGGATGTGGATGTTTAGAATTGATTAACTTATGGTCTGAACTGACCAGCAGGGGGGTTGACCATAGGTGTGGGCATTGATTTTCCATGTTGGTAATTACCAGGTCTCCAGG